>NC_057801.1:542051620-542145331 GCF_018294505.1 Triticum aestivum
ACAATCAGCCTTGATGTACACACCTTTTGGGAGATACACGCATGAATCATGATTTATTACAATACTCTATGTGCTTCACTTATATCTTTTGAGCTAGACAATATTGCTCTAGTGATTCACTTATATCTTTTTAGAGCACAGCGGTGGTTCTATTTTATAGAAATTATTGAACTCTCATGCTTCACTTATATTATTTTGGGAGTCTTTTATAACATCATGGTAATTTGCTTTGGTTATAAAATTAGTCCTAATATGATGGGAATCCAAGATGGATATAATAAAAACTTTCATATAAAGTGCATTGAATACTATGAGAAGTTTGATTCTTTATGATTGTTTTGAGATATGAAGATGGTGATATTAGAGTCATGCTAGTAGAGTAATTATGAATTTGAGAGATATTTGTGTTAAAGTTTGTGATTCTCGTAGCATGCACATATGGTGAACTGTTATGTGATGAATTTGGAGCATGATTTATTTATTGATTGTCTTCCTTATGAGTGGAGGTCGGGATCGCGCGATGGTTAACTCCTACCAACCCTTCCCCTAGGAGCATGCGTATAGTACTTTGTTTTGATGACTTGTATACTTTTGCAATAAGTATGTGAGTTCTTTATGACTAATGTTGAGTCCATGGATTATATGCACTCTCACCCTTCCACCATTGCTAGCCTCTCTTGTGCTGGGCAACTTTCGCCGGTACCATAACACCCACCATTACCTTCCTCAAAACACCTACCATATCTACCTATTATGGCATTTCCATAGCCATTTCGAGATATATTGCCATGCAACTCTCCACCATTCCATTTATTATGACACGCTTCATCATTGTCATATTGCTTAGCATGATCATGTAGTTGACATTGTATTTGTGGCAAAGCCACCATTCATAAATTTTTCATACATGTCACTCTTAAATCATTGCACATCCCGGTACACCGCCGGAGGCATTCACATAGATCCATATTTTGTTATAAGTATTGAGTTGTAATTCTTGAGTTGTAAGTAAATAAAAGTGTGATGATCTTCATTATTATAGCATTGTCCCATGTGAGGAAAGGATGATGGAGACTATGGTTCCCCCACAAGTTGGATGAGACTCCGGACGATAAATAATAATAATAATAAAACAGGCCATAAAAAAGAGAAGGCCCAAATAAAAAACTGAGAGAAAAAGAGAGAAGGGGCAATGTTACTATCCTTTTTCCACACTTGTGCTTCAAAGTAGCACCATGATCTTCATGATAGAGAGTCTCCTATGTTGTCACTTTCATATACTAGTGGTAATTTTCATTATAGAACTTGGCTTGTATATTCCAATGACGGGCTTCCTCAAAGTGCCCTAGGTCCTCGTGAGCGAGCAAGTTGGATGCACACCCACTTAGTTTCTTTTTGAGCTTTCATACACTTATAGCTCTAGTGCATCCGTTGCATGGCAATCCCTACTCACTTGCATTGATATCTATTGATGGGCATCTCCATGGCCCGTTGATACGCCTAGTTGATGTGAGACTATCTTCTCCTTTTTGTCTTCTCCACAACCACCATTCTATTGCACCTATAGTGCTATGTCCATGGCTCACGCTCATGTATTACGTGAAGATTGAAAAAGTTTGAAAATACTAAAGTATGAAACAATTTCTTGGTTGAACGGGGTTGTGCATGATTTAAATATTTTGTGTGATGAAGATAGAGCATAGCCAGACTATATGATTTTGTAGGGATAGCTTTCTTTGGCCATGTTATTTTGAGAAGACATGATTGCTTTGTTAGTATTACTTTTGTCTTGAATCTTTCGGATCTGAACATTCATGCCACAATAAAGAAAATTACATGGATAAATATGTTAGGTAGCATTTCACATCAAAAATTCTGTTTTTTATCATTTACCTACTCGAGGACGAGCAGGAATTTAGCTTGGGGATGCTTGATACGTCTCCAACGTATCTATAATTTTTGATTGTTCCATGCTATTATATTATCTGTTTTGGATGTTTAATAGGCATTTATATGTTATTTTGTATTTTTTTGGGACTAACCTATTAATCGAGGGCCCAACGCCAGATTATGTTTTTTTGCCTATTTTAGAGTTTTGCAGAAAAGGAATACCAAACGGAGTCCAAACGGATGAAACCTATTCGATGATCTTTCTTGGACCGAAAGCAAACCAGAAGACTTGGAGATGAAGTCGGAGATGCACCGAGGAAGCCACGAGGCAGGAGGGCGCGCCCCACCCTCGTGGGCCCCTCGTGGCTCCCCTGACCTAGTTCCTTCGCCTATATATATACTCTTATACCCTAAAAGCATCCAGGAGAGCCACGAAACCACTTTTCCATCAATGCAACCTTCTGTACCCATGAGATCCCATCTAGGGGCCTTTTCTGGCATCCTGCCGGAGGGGGATTCGATCATGGAGGGCTACTACATCAACACCATTACCTCTCTGATGAAGCATGAGTAGTTTACCACAGACCTTCGAGTCCATAGTTATTAGCTAGATGGATTATTCTCTCTCGCTCTGATTCTCAGTACCATGTTCTCCTCGATGTTCTTGGAGATCTTTTCGATGTAATACTCTTTTGCATTGTGTTTGCCGAGATTTGATGAATTGTGGATTTATGATCAAGATTATCTATGAATATTATTTGGTTCTTCTCTGAATTCTTATATGCTTGATTTGATATCTTTGCAAGTGTCTTCGAATTATCGGTTTAGTTTGGCCTACTAGATTGATCTTTCTTGCAATGGGAGAAGTGCTTAGCTTTGTGTTTAATCTTGCGGTGTCATTTCCCAGTGATAGTAGGGGCAGCAAGGCACATATTGTATTGTTGACATCTAGGATAACAAGATGGGGTTTTCATCATATTGCTTGAGTTAATTCCTCTACATCATGTCATCTTGCTTAATGCGTTACTCCGTTCTTTATGAACTTAATACTCTAGATGCATGCTGGATAGCGGTTGATGTGTGGAGTAATAGTAGTAGATGCAGGCAGGAGCCGGTCTACTTGACACGGACGTGATGCCTATGTTCATGATCATTGCCTTAGATGTCATCATAATTATGCACTTTTCTATCAATTGCTTGGCAGTAATTTATTCACCCACCGTAATATTTGCTATCTTGAGAGAAGCCACTAGTGAAACCTATGGCCCCCGGGTCTCTTTTCCATTATATTGAATCTCGTTTACATCTTGCTAGTTTCCGATCTACTATTTTGCAATCTTTTCTTTCCAATCTATAAACCAAAAATACCAAAAATATTTACTTTGTCGTTTATCTATCTCTATCAGATCTCGGTTTTGCAAGTGACTGTGAAGGGATTGACAACCCCTTTATCGTGTTGGGTGCAAGTTGTTGATTGTTTGTGCAGGTATTCGATGACTTGTGCTTCGTCTCCTATTGGATTGATACCTTGGTTCTCAAAACTGAGAGAAATACTTACGCTATTTTGCTGCATCACCATTTCCTCTTCAAGGGAAAACCAATGCAAGCTCAAGAGGTAGCACGCGCGTACTGACGCGTTTGGCCTGACACGATGTTATGGCATCTGTAGCCGACGAGCGGTGACGCCCACCCTACAGCAGTGGTAGCATGCAGCCAGCCATGGCGCTTGGGCCAGCCGTCCTCCCCGGCGTCCCCTGGCACAGCCATTCCAGCCTCCAACGCGAGGCGCGGTGCATGGCGGCGAATCATGCCGCGACCTCAGCCGTGCGACCATGGACACTGCCCGGCCTTGACCTCTCGGCGCACGGCATCCTCCCTGTCACGGCTCGCGATGGTGCCTGCTGCAGCTCGTCGCAACTGAAGCGGAGCGCCTGCGGCCATGGTGCCACTACCACCTATGGAGGATTTGGCGGCGGGCTTCAGGCGCGCGTGACGAGGCCCTGGACAAAGCGGCGGCGATGGTTACGGGGTACTTTTTCCCCATTGGAACCGCACAAGAGAGAGAACCTTATCTCTTTGCCATTTTTGCATTTAGATCCCTGAAGTTGCAGGAATTAGCAAATCAAGCCAAATCAATGGTTCAATCCAATATTTGCACAACCTTCAGTTTCAAATATTTCGCAAATATGTTCTGTTAACCGTGCTATTTACTAGAATTAATTTGTTTTAGACCCTTTTTAGTATTTGTTCCTTCAAAATTGTAACCTCTGTTGAGTAATGTGTACTCCAGAATGAGATTGTGATGTAAATAATTTCCATGTTCATGACATGTTTAAATTATTTACCTTCACTATTTGCAATTGTGATTTTTAATCTCTTGCAAAGTATATTTAGTACCTTTATAGTATTATTTATCTGATGAGTACGATGTATTCTGGAATCTTTCTAAGATGTATGTTTTATGTATGTTCGCCACATGTCGAGATTAATACGTCTCACTAATGAAAAAATGGCTAGCCACAACTTTCGTTGGTGGCTCGCAATATTCCATCCACGCCAGCACTATTTTTCAAATAGTGCTGGCGTGCGCATAATTAGCATGCCAGATTTACATGTTTAGTGTTGGCGTAGATTTTTATAGAGACGCCACAAATCTTTTGGCCCATATGTACTAAACATTTGGAATATTGTGGTGGTGTAAGTTCTGTATGTAGGCCATAGTTAATTTCTTAGTATTGTCGTTTGTTTTCTATGCACGCTAGAATCTGTTTTTCAGGGTTTTAAGTATTTCATGAGTATACTAGTCGACCTTCAAAAAAATTGATTATACTAGTCACATTTTTAGTGTTTTATCAAAATATGTACTCATCATTATTATTTTTACTGTTTTTATCAATTTAGGACTTTTATTTCTTTACTACCAGTTTAAATTTTGAGTCTATTATTTTGTTAGGTCTTTCATTAATCTTAGTCCTTTTTCATTTGGCCTATGATTAGTTATGGCATTGCTCTTTTATCCAACGCCAACAATAACCTATCTGAGTCAACTTAGTAAAAGACCTAAGTCCCCGCTCTCTCTCATTTCACACCCCTCCCGGCCTGGTCGTATACACAACTCCTCCCTCTGGACCAAAGCTGCCGCCACCGCCCTTCGCCGACATCAAGGTTAGATCCACTACTCCTCCATTCGCGGACACGCCACACGGCCGGGATCCATTGGGATTTGCTTTGTGTCATGTAGATTCCAAAGTTCGTTGCAAGGATTGCTTTGTGTAGAAATTGTAGTGATAATCCGATTGCTATTGTGTAGAATTCGATATTTATAATGCATTTTCATTAGAAATATTTTCAGTGTCTAGATTATTAGGAATAAATAAAATGAACTCCTATAAATTACTAGTGTAGAATTTATTTACTTGTGTGTCTCCCTCCGTTGGCGGATCTGAGCTAGTTTGGTAGAAATTGATAGAATCTGTTATGTGTAGAATTTATTTACTTGTGTGTCTCCCTCCGTTGGCGGATCTGAGCTAGTTTAGTAGAAATTGATATATTTAGTAGAAATGGATAGAATGTGTTATGTTTAGAAATCAGGGCAAGTCCTCATGTCCAAAAAAAAATTCAGGCTGATAATTTGTTATAACTATCATCCGGTTTCAGAAGAAAGAGAAAATAACATTGGAAATTAAAGTCTGGCACTTGTCGAGTTTTTCTATCAATTGATCCTCTATAACCAACATATCTTGTTTGCTATGCAATTTGCTGTTGTAGGTCACCACATGCTATCTAGTTTAATTAGTTCTATACATTGCAATATTTGAACTACTTTACATTGGTGTCAATATTCAGTGATATGAACTTGCATATTATCTTGATCGTATACGCATTGTGTTTGTAGGTCATGGCCAATTCCGGAGGCAACAACGAGTCGGTGTGCGATGTGGACATGGCTAACAATGAATTCTTAAGACACTTATGAGTATGTCATCAAGAGCATGCAAGGGGCAAATGACGAGCTAAAGGTAGAGATTAAAGAGGTACACAAGGAGACTGTTCGGCTCGTTCAGGAGAGTAATCAGCTTAGGTACGAGAGGGATAAGCTCGTTAAGGATTGGGATAAACTAAAGGAGAGGAGACTCCTCAGGGCTGATAGGCTTGACATGAAGATGGACATAGATCATTTCAGAAGAGAATGAGAGGGGGGTAGAAAGAAGCTTCGCCAATTAGGCATACTCCTTGATGAAGATTAATTTTTTAAGTAGTTAGCTAGTTCATCTTATTAGTTGATGATGATCGAGTAACCAGAGTACTTGAGTGAGCAACTTTTGTGAAGTTTAATATCAACTTGTTGAGTTCATGAGCCTCTTCTGTAATGATTATCTATTGAGTTCATGACTCGAGTTTAATATCAACTTGTTGAGTGAGCATCCTAACATTCACTTGTTGAGCTCAACTCGAGTCATATTTACTATTCCTATGGGTACTCGAGTAACGTCAGGATGCTTTATTGCTTCCCGGTTTAACTCGTACCCTCGTAAATATAGAGGTATCCTTCAAAATAGTTTCCATAGTAAAACTTATGATGACAACAAAGAGGACTAACTTCTCTTTACCATATGCAACGGATATGGCAAGCACATTCTCTATGTATCATCTGAGTTGTACTACACATACTACAAAAACCGTAGCACATGTTGCGTACGAGATAGTCTTTTGCTTGACAAACTTGGCATTCCCGCCTTGGTCATCATTGACATTGGGTTGAAACCAAAACTATCAAGAATTCCAATGGTTTATGATTATTATGATGCTAAATTCTAACAATATTTGGATTTTGTGTGCATTACATGTGACACATACAGGCAAATTTTAAGGCTCGCACACCTTAAAGTGTATGCTGAACCACTCAGACTCCTTGAATGCATCAAATCGAGGTAAGTGGGTCTTCCCAACCATTGAGTAGACTGTTCAGGTATTCCATGGTTCTAAAAGACATACCTACATGATGGTCTTAAGTGTGTGCATTATTCACACGAAACCATTGGCTCGTTATCCTGACATCAATTTCAAGCAAATCGAATGGATAACATTGCAGAATTCTCCTTGAGTTCCTTCTCTATGGCCCTCAGATTGAAGTTTAGCAATTTGACCTAATATCTATACTCAAAATGGTTTGGTAGAATCCCATCCAAAGAACTGAGCTCATTGCATGATCTTTACTTTGAAATTGCAACTTACCAACTTTACGTTGGAGTCATGTAGTCTTACACGCTCATGACCAAATTGCATAATATTATTCCCCTCTATCTTTGATACGTGGAAATCTACAAGTATTTCCCATACGCAGTAATTCGGCTGCATACCGGTATCACCACCCAGCATACATCATTGGCCCCTCGACATATAGTTGGGATCTATATGAGGAATAACTGTATTACCATCAATACCTCAAGCCCTCACATGGGGAGTTATTCAAGACCGATATGTTCATTCAATGAGGAACATTTCCGGGCATTAGGGGCGATTTCAAGTACCATAAAGAATGCCAATAAATTAGTGGAATGTTTAACAAATTTCTGCCTCAAATCCACGTACTCAAAGATCCAAACCATGAGTACAGAAGATTTGCAACACATTGCAAATAACCTGCCAGATTCATTTACTGACTATAAAGGTATCACCCGATCCTACAATCCTGCAAAAATATGTCGGAAAGAGTGGAGGTACCAACTAAAACCACTCAACTCCCCGTTCAAAGCAAGAGAGGAGAAGTACAGCAATAATACATCAGGATTCAGCTTCTTGCAAGTAAGGATATTAAGGCCTCTGAATCAGTAAATGCAAGTCAACTTTACGTTGGCACACCTAATGTGTAGTATACACCCAGTGGATGGGAAACCTCCACCAACCGAGGTCATAGTGCTCACAATGACCGGGACATCGGAATACCCGACTCAATCGCATTGGGAAATCGCGAGCAGTCACCATGGGTACGATATTTCCATCAACTATATCATAGTTTCTGGAGAAATATATAACCGGAAGTCTACAATTGTCAGCATACATTTCTCAACTAGATTGTAAAAACCTTTCACATGATTCAGATCCAAAGACCATGGCCATGGCGAAGTGTGAACAACACTCGAAGTGAACTCAAGCAAAGGGTATAATCTAGGTAGAAATAATCTTGCTCAATAAAGGGAAGGTATTCACATAAGCAATAACTACACCAGTTTTCTTCTGGAAACAGAATTGAGAACAATGATGTGGTGAAACATAGAGCAAGTACTGTAGCACAAAGGTTCACGCAGATACCCAACTATTCTCCAAAGTTGGAATCTCTTTCCAATAACTTGTATAATTGGCATTACAAAATCATATGTCTACGCAGTTGATAAATGTAGTGATTACATATCTATGTAGATCACTCGATTAAGACCTAGATGGTTCTGTGAGAATCTCACTTTTGAATCGAAATGCAAAACACAACATACATTGTGTAAAATCAGCAAATCACTATACGACTTATTGTTGTCGGTATATTTGGTACAACTGACATAGTGAGTTCCTTATTCACAAGGATTACTCCTACATTGATGATTACCCATGCACGTTAAGCATGTGATCATCTAAACGACGGAATTTGAGATGAAGGACCTAGGTAAAACCTCGAGCACATTCACTCATACATTATGGTATACTACTTTGTCTATATCCAAAATATATTGGAGAAATTCATTGTGGACAAATCTTATGCATCTATAACTCTTAAGATCATATATCTTGTTCAATGCATATTGAGTTTACTTTACAGGTTATCATAAAGGTTTAATTTCCAAAATATATCAAGGGGGGTATTTTTCTACATCTAAAAGACTATAATACTTTACAGTTTACTTTACTACATCTACAAGGGGGGTATTTTTCTAAATTGCTCTTGTTCAATGCATCATATTATAGTCTTTTTCCCTTCATGAGTTTACTTTACAGGTTATCATAAAGGTTTTTAATGAGGTAATATCAACACAAGATCATATATCATACTTTTTGTTTCCTTACCGAGGTTTTTAAGAAAGTATATACGACATGTTTATTGTTCTCCCAACTCTATGGTTCTCACATATTGAGTTAAAGGAGACGATAACTAGGGGGAGTGTTAGGATTTAATTAATCCTATTAATCCCTGCTTATCCTAACAAAGGCGGTTGCCTCATGTCCCTTCGGACGCACACCTTGATGGGCTATGGATGTAATACAATCATCAATGAAGACAATTGTTCACTTTTACTTCTCCAGCTATTGTCTCTCTTGTTTACATCTAATACCAGACATGCCAAGCAAATGGCAAATCTGTAAGTGATTTGATGTCACTGCTTCAAGTACAATGGTTGCCTCTTTGGTGTGAACCTTTCAGACAGTTCTTCCATTTCGAATCGAACCAAGCATATCTAGAAAGCCACTTGCTATTCCGATCGCTCTATTGATCATGCAAGAGAGGCGATATTTGAATTCTTACTCCTTATATCACACTAGAACATATCTATTTTGAGATTTCAGAATGTACGTTAATTGATTGATGAAACCACTTGACATCTATGATGAGACAGACATACGTTGATTCATAAAGAAAAGTTTCAAGATGTGTACCAGACATCCACGACGACGGCTATAACACTTAATTATGTTAAAGCTCACACCTCTTATTGGATTTGTTAAGCTGAATATTGATGCAGCTTTTAATGCCAAAGAAGCTTATCTCTTGCATTTTACTCCCTCCGTTTCGATTTACACGTTGTTGAACTATGTTTCACCACATCATTGTTCTCAATTATGTTTCGAGAAAAAAACTGGTGTACGTATTGCTTATGCGAATACCTTCCCTTTATTAAGCAAGATTATTTCTACCAAGATTATACCCTTTGCTTGAGTTTAGTTTAAGCGTTGTTCACACTTCGCCATGGCCATGGTCTTTGGATCTGAATCATGTGAAAGGTTTTTACAATCTAATTTAGAAATATATGCTAACAATTGTAGACTTTCGATTATATGTTTCTCCAAAAACTATGATATAGTTGATGAAAATATCGTACCCATGGTGACTGCTCGCGATTTCTCAATGTGATTGAGTCGGGTATTCCGATGTCCCGGTCATTGTGAGCACTATGAACTCGGTTGGTGGAGATTTCCCATCCACCGGGTGTATATTACACATTAGGTGTGTCAACGTAAAGTTGACTTACATTTACTGATTCAAAAGCCTTAATATCCTTACTTGCAAGAAGCTGAATCCTGATATACTATTGCCGTAATTCTTCCCTCTTGCTTTGAACGAGAAGTTGAGTGGTTTTAGTTTCGCATGACACCTTTACAGTCAGTAAATGAATCTGTCAGGTTTCTCATGATTTAAATCTTTGAGTATGTGGATTTGAGGCAGAAATGTGACGAGCATTCCACTAATTTATTGGCATTCTTTATGGTACTTGAAATCGCCCCCTAATACCTGGAAATGTTTCTCATTGAATGAACATATCGGCCTTGAATTAACTCCCCATGTGAGGGCTTGAGGTATTGATGGTAATATAGTTATTCCTCACATAAATTCCAACTATATGTCAAGAGGCCAATGATGTATGTCAGGTGATGATACCGGTATGCAACCAAATTACTGCGTATGGAAAATACTTATAGATTTCCACGTATCGAAGATAGAGGGGAATAATATTATGTAATTTGGTAAGTTACAATTTCAAAGTTGATAAGTTGCAATTTCAAAGTAAAGATCATACAATGAGCTCAGTTCTTTAATGGGATTCTATCAAATCATTTTGAGTCTAGATATTGTGTGAATAATGCACACTTAAAACCATCATGTAGGTATGTTTTTTAAAACCATGGAATACCTAAACAGTCTACTCAATGGTTGGTAAGACCCACGTACCTCTATTTGATGCATTAGTGGTTCAACATACACTTGTGTGCGAGCCTTAAAATTTGCCTCTCTGTGTCACATATAGTACACACAAAATCCAAATATTGTTAAAATTTAGCATCATAATAATCATAAACCATTGAAATTACTGATAATTTTGGTTTCACCCCAATGTCAATGATGACCAAAGCAGGAATGCCAAGTTTGTCAAGCAAAAGACTATCTCATACGCAACATGTGCTACGGGTTTTGTAGTATGTGTAATACAACTCAAATGATACATAAGAATGTGCTTGCCATAACCGTTACATATGGTAAAAAGAAGTTAGTCTTCTTTGTTGTCATCGTAAGTTTCGCTATAGTAATGGCAAGCCTTTAGAACAGGCAAATTATCTACATGATGAACAGTTGTTGTCGTTTTGGAGGTATTGCCCTTAACATAAAGGTTCACTCTTCTCGATCTGGTGGCCATAGTTGTGACACTAGTTGCCACGTACGGATGGGACAGAACGGAGGTAGGCTATTTTTGTTGAGACTAATCCTAGGTGCCCATTCTGCTCCCATGTAAAGATTTCATGAAAAAATACCAGAAATGTATCCATGACGAAGAAAATACGATCCAGGTTTTTTTGTACATAAGACTTTTATCTTTTTTACTGAGAGTACCACAAATGTCATTTTTTCACGGAAATTTGCACGGAAATACTCCCTCCGTTCCAAAATAAGTGTCTCAAGCTTAGTATTACTTTGTACTAAAACTAGTACAAAAGTTAAGACACTTATTTTGAGACAGAGGGAGTAGAATGGTAAAAACCCAAGTTCGATATTCCAAAATCCCAGATTTTTTTATTTTTCTCAGTATTTTTTTGATTTAATGTTCATATAGGGGGGTGGAGCACCTGGGAGCCAAAATTCCACGGCCTGATTTACTTTCACTATATTTTCCTTCCCAAGTTCCTATTTTCATTTCAAACTGCACAATTCAATTCAAACTGCGCTTCCAGTTTCCAGTTCAGAGGCAATATAAACCATATAGCAGCAACGTGCAGAGGACTGCATGGATCCTTCCATCATCTTCAATTGACTAATGTTTTACACCATTTGGAGGTGCCACGCAAATCGTATCTGGCATAGTAATGGCAAGCCTTCAGAACAGGCAAATTATCTAATTGCCAAACATATCAAAAACCCCAATGGCGTAATAGCCCGGCCGGCACAGTAAAGCAAGCTGGAAGAGCAAGGACGCCATTGAAAGTTGGGCGCACAAATATTTGCTGGCAATTTAGTTCAAAACTGAAACAAAGGACTTGTTTTAAATAGATAATCTCAGTCACAAGTCAAACCAAATCAGTTCAACAGTAATAACTATTTTACAAAGATATTGAAACTTGGTACTCCTTGCAACAAATGCACTTTAACTAGATAAAACTACAGATAAAAAAGATGTTGGCGAGGATGCCTGCCATAACCTGAGGGTCACAGAGCTAGAGCATCCTGGCAGCTAGTGATGTAGGCAACAGGGAAAAAGAGGGAACCAAACTATTTGTTGGAAACCTCGGCAAAGTTGCCTCATAAGTCATAACCACATGAACTAAACTTACACTTCAGGTAACAAATAGTATGGCAAAACACCTTATACTTTGCTAACACTTGGCGAGAAGATGTTGGCAAGGATGCCTTCCATAAACCAAATAAGGCCAATGAGCTCAAGCAACCAAGCAACTCGATGTAGGCAACAGGGAAAAAGAGGAAACCAAATTATATCTTGGAAACCTCGGCAAAGTTGCCTCACCAGGTCCCAGTGATAAATGAGACCTAGTGAGCAGAACTCAAAACATTATATGCAGAGTTTGGAACTGCAGAATACATATACTACGCAGCAGCATATTGGAAATATGTATGTTGACAAGTATGCATACCATAAACCTAAGAAGGTCAATGAGCTTGAGCAAACAAATGACAAATGATATAGGCAACAGGGAAAAAGAGGAAACCAAATTATATCTTGGTAGCCTCGGCAAAGTTGCCTCACCAAATCCCAATGATAAATGAGATCTAGTGACAAAAACTCAAATATATTGGCAGAGTTTAGAGAATACTTATTCACTACAGTGTATATGCAGTGTGGAACTACCAAGCATGTTGGCAAGTATGCATACCATAAACCTAATGAGGTCAATGAGCGCATACAGTTGACAACTGTTATAAGCAACAGGGAAAAAGAGGAAACCAAATTATATCTTGGCAGCCTCGGCAAAGTTGCTGATAACTAAAAAGAATTAAAGAAACATATTTAGAAGTGTTTGCATGGACGTCAATCCCTTAAACCATCAGGTTAATGAACATAAATAAAAACATCCAACAGCAAGCATGATTTTGGCAACAGGGAAAAGGAGGGAACCAAATTAACTGTTGGTAACCTCGGCAAAGTTGCCATGCTAACTACTGAAACCTTTGTAGTGATGTTCAAAAGCAAAGTATCTCGTATAAAAACTCAACAATGTCACTATTTGAGACAGAACAAAGTCACTGCTCATATTAACATGACTAAAAATAGACAAAGTCCATTTGTGCAATTTGATGAGAATAGAACATAAGTATGAGAAAGTACATTCAAGAAACAAAGTCAACTAGATTATTACAACCCTGAGTTGGCAAATGGTTTGTACCAATCATTATATAAGGAAAACAAACAAAAATAGATATTCAGATAAACAACATTGGAGCAAAAAGAGAGTTAAGGTACTCGAATCAGGCAGTCATATAACCACAAATGTTACAAAGATTAAACAAAGGGTTGTCAAGCCCATAAAGGGCACTACGCGGAACTGCTATCTAGAATTAAGAATAAGAAAATGTTGCATATCAATACTATTAATATGAACTAGCAATGATGCTTCATAATGGACGGGCTTACAGGTTATGAGCGGATGACTTATCACGTGAACAAGTTTGGCCTCGAGGCCTTGAAGGCCGTCTTCAGCTTCCTGTTTGGTGGCCTGACCTTCTGGTAGACCAGCGGGAACTTGATGTCCGACCTGTGAAACTGCTTAGTGTTATCACGCCTGCAGATGTTGAAGTGGACAGTGGCCGTCTTGATGATCTGGATGCAGGGGGGCCTGACACGGTGGCGGGAAGCCATCTCCGTGTACATCTGCTCGACGGCGCCATTAAGGGTGGTGTCACGGTACTCCTTGTACATGTTGTATCCAGTCCTTCTTTGGTAAGGCAACCAGAATACCAAAAATCTACAGATCGAACGAAGGTAACACTATAAGTCAGACATGCACTAGAAGCCAATGATTGAATTCTTCACCATCTAACATTAATCAGAAGTTACAGCAGACGCCTGTAGCATTTTGACCAACGAGAACAGTTGGTGGTACACTAATGCAAATAAATTAACAACGATCTCACACTCGGATATCCTTCTAATGGCATTGCCAAGTTAGTACTCCCTCCGTCCGGAAATACTTGTCATCAAAATGAATGAAAATAGATGTATCTACAACAAAAATACATCTAGATACATCCATTTCAATGACAAGTATTTCCGGACGGAGGGAGTACCATTCAACCACGGAGTAAACTAAAATGAGCGTGGAAGAAGAGCTCACCTCGTTGAAGGCGAGGATCTGGCCGTTGCTCTTCTTCACGCATTCTCGAGAGGCTTCCAGATTCGAATCGTAAATTCCTCACCAGAACTTGGACTAGGCGCGGACCTCGTTGGTGGCCCAGAGCTTCATGCGGTAGATCCTGGGATGCTCCTCGGTCGGCGTCGGCAGGCCCCTCCCGACCACCTGGTACTGGTGGAACTGCACGAGCGCGAGAGCCAAATGGTCAGTTCAGATCACACGACGAGGACTAATCGCCATGATAGCGGTGCGTACGAGCAAGAGGAACTCACCTGAACGCGACCATCCTGGCCGGAGTGGCTGAGGTCGCTGTGCGGCGGTGGGGGGCGACGGGCTTGCTGCCGTGCGATGCTCCGAGACGGCGGCGGCGCGGGGAAGGGATTAAGGGGTCGGGGGGATTTATAGATGAAGCAGAGTGCGACGAGGCCGAAGAGGCGGGTGAAGGGACGAGGCGTAAAACCCTAGTGGGCCAGGAACATTGTGGGGTGGGTGTATCATCGTAAGCCCAAAGGCCCAGCAGGTTTTTTCTTTTCTTTTCTTTTTCTCATGAGGTGATTTCTTTTCTAGAAAGGGTTTAAGGTTCAAAATGTGAAGTTACCGATGCAAAAGTGTGAAGTTGGATACTGTTTGATCAAGGGTGATGGTTCAGCGTCGGATGAAATAATGTCGTACGTATAGTAGTAATTCTCTATTGAGAGTGATATAATAAACAGGATACGCACTACCATCAGCCAGAATTTCTTACAGCACCGTGGACATTACATCAAGGCAAGCATCATGTGATCAAAGATTGATGCACCTACGAGGACAAACATTGATGCATCCATCCCCAAAGACAAGACAGGCAGCAAAGCGGCAGTCACAACTTCAGCTCGGATAACAAGCACAGACAGAAACACGCACGGACGGAGCTTCATAGAGTTGGGCATATTAACCGAGGACCGATGTACCGAACCAAAATAACCGGGGCCGAAACCGAATGGACCGAAACCGAAAATTTAGGTTCCTATTTCGGTTGTCAAATTTGCAGAACCGAAATTTATTATGTAATTTCGGTTTTAGCACCTGGATAACTGAAATAACCAAATAACCCGAACCTACAGAACACGCCTCGCTCTTCCTGTACCCACCCTGTCGATGCCCATGGCCGGCTGGGCCAGCTGGCCCATGTAGACCGAGCGCTCTAAGTTCTCAGAGTTCTTGTTGGACCCAGTTCAACAACGTACACGTTTGGTATGGCCCAAGTATTCTGTAGCAACCGGCCCATGCAAAATACGTTAATTGCACTACAGTAGTTTTTGGTTTAGTACCACCTCAGGGAGCCACAGAGAAAGGTACCGTAGGCAAGACTATAAAAGGTAGTACCAGCTAGCCATTTGTCTCATCCACTGCTTGTGACACGTACAGGCTCACTAAAAAGGAAAACAGATTCCCGTGCCTAAACTTCCGGTTTGTTCGGTCAGAACCGATCAAAGAACCGAGTCTTCGGTTCAGAAAAATATCGGTTACATACTTATGCTGGAACCGATCGGGTTGCATTTTTAGGAAACCGAATTCTTTTTAAACCTGGAAAACCGAACTGAAAGCTTCGGTTAGACCAAACGCCCAGGCCTGGCTCTGCCCAACGATACAAGTCGCAATTCGCCGGACGCCAATCTACGGGCCGGCCAAAACACCACTGGCTGACTGGCTCCTTGTGTCGGCTGCGAATGCAACACCAAGACAACTTAGAGCAATTACAATAAGGTGACATAAGCAGGAAGATCCGGCCCAAGGGGAAGCCTGTTATCCACAACCCAACCTTAGATGAGGGAGAAGTTCATGCTTGATCTTCGACCCAAGACAATTGAAGGGAGCTAAAGACTTCTTTCTTTTTCAAATTCGTTTATGTGGAGCAAAAAGAGATCATGTCATACCATTTATAGAGTAGAGAGAAAAGAAGCAGACTGATGATTAGTAGCCGGCTGCAGACGAGCCCAAAGACAATTTGTGAGGTTGTAAAGTAGGCCAACTATTAATAAGGTAGTACACATTTAAAATTTACTGCTGTACATGCCGACTATTAAGGGAGCTCCACTATTAAGTTGGCTCTAGATGACATGACAACTTATAGCCAATTGTTGGTTGTATTGTTAACCATGCTCTTACCGCGAACAGCACCACCCCCACCATATGGATGCCATCGCCAACAACACACGAACACAATAGTAACTTAATATACACACAAGCACTGAACTGGCGTTACCGGCGCAGGAAGGCCGGTGAGAAAATATTCCATGGATAAATCACGACTGTCCTAGCCTAGTTTCTTTTTAACAGCAGATGTGTAGACTAGTTACTTGTAGAAACCTTGTGGATGCCTGACCTTCCCATCTCCAATTCTCGATCAGCCCTACAAGCTTAAAACTTTTCTAACCTGAAAATAACACAGTTAATTTGGTGAGTTCACCAAGAATATTTCATCACAGTGCGTTGAATTTAAGATTGCTGTCATGTGCTTGCAAGTAGAAAGTAGTTCCGTAGATCATAAGATAAGAGTGTGTTTGGATGAGGGGTCCTTTTTAGGGTGTCATTCAAGCTAAATACTGAAGCTCCTCGAAACAATACCCATCACTCAAATATCCCCCTAAATCTTGAAAAACTTCTTGGTCTAAAAACGAACAGAATATAATATGCTCAATCCAGGAAAATGATGAAAAATCGGCAACATTTTGAATACGTTTAACATTTCCATAGTTCTGAATGACAGCAAAGTTACTAATAATAAAGCATCACTCAAATGCCAGGACATATAAACCAGCTTAGCTGAATAACAAATCAATTATCTTATCATGTTCAGCCTAACTCACTTGGGCGGGACGGGGGTGGATATACAATCACACCTCTCGGGTCCAGACCCTCATGGACAGTTTTTTTCTCTTGTTTTCGTCTTGGTTTAGGTTAGTCTTCATACGTTTTTTTTGTTGACGCATGGTAGATGCCACTGGTGTGGTAGGAACTGCTTTGCAACTTCATGACATTCTTCTTCTAATATAGAGCGACATGCATTTTGATGCGCGTCTGTTCGAGAGAGAGAAATAGAACATGCCACTTATCCTACATGTTCCTTCATTTTGTTCTAACAAGATAAGAAGCTTCCACTTTACGTTATTTCACAAAATACTACTCCCTCCAATACATATTAATTGCTGCAGCTTTAGTACAAAGTTGTACTAAAGCCGTGACAATAAATATGTATCGGGGGGAGTACTAGAGAAAGAAAGAACACACTTAAAAATTGGAGGGGCCAAAGCTTACGTTTCAAAATATATTGTCTCCTCCGTGCCCGAGTGCTCCGTCGAGCAAAGTAGAAAACGAATATACATACAACAAGACCCAGTTCAACAACTGCAGCCATTCTTAATCCTGTAAACAGGACAATTGAAATCAGGTATTAAAAACATACTGTTCCAGAAACAGCTACATCTAGCATTCTGAAGGGAAAGTACCTCTTAGCTTCTGGATAAGATCTTCTATGTCAAGTGTATGTTTACTAGAAATTATGTCAGTTCCACCTAAATGTGCGACTGACAGCTCACTAACACCATTGTCTGTCTCGGCATTATCATGTCTCTTTTTACATGTGTTCGGACAATGGATGCCACTTTCATACTCATCACTTCCATCACAGCAATCTACAAACATAGAAATAGTACCAAAATTTCTGCTATTAACAAAACAGAATCCAGTAAATACTAGGTACAAACTAGTAAAGGAAACGCATGATTTAAGGATATGATAGTCTGCAAAATCAATAGCATACCGCAAATGTTATCATTCACAAACGAAGAGAACAAGATACGAGGAAGATCTCCAATGTTTGTACAATAAAATTTGCCTTCTGGGCAAGCCGAAGTGCCTGTATGACGCAAATAATGTGAATGCCAACATTACATTAGTGAATATCTTGGGCATTGCTGTTAGCATCAAGTGACGAGGAAAAATTGTTGTGTGGCAGAGTTTTCTAAAGTGAGCATTCAGAATTACAGGAAGAGTAACAGCAAGGCCTGCCACAATTGCAGCTAGCACAACAACAACAAACACAATTGCTATCCTGTTATAGCTGGCCTAATATAGCTTATTCTGACGTAAACTGCCGGAAAATAAACTGCAAAGTACTGTCAAAGTTAAACATTTCACTCTTGCACTTAGTTTGGTGAATTGCAGTTTCAACTGGCGTAACTAAATCAGCAAGACAAAAGCTGAACTGCTTTAATGAATTATACTAGTACCTAACCACGACATTCCAATCAGACGTAATCACATCAGCAAAATCGACCAGATCTACACAGTTGGGGACTTCGCAGTCAAGTTCGGGCAAATCCAGGGCAGACAGGGAAAAACCTGGCTCGTCGGTTCCATCGGTGCAATCGCAGTATCCGTCGTTGAGCCGGCTCCTGGGGAAGGAGCCCGAGCCGTCCCTGCAAGCGATCACCTGCGGCGCGAAGTACGCCTCGTCTGCAGAAACAATTTGGTCAGGACGATAGGAGGAAACAGATGCGGAGGAGGGGCGCACAGGCATGTGGCTCGTTCACCCTGGGGAGAAACGCCGACTAGCGGTGGCACGGCGTCGGCGGTGCCGGCGAGGAGCAGGAGCAGGAGAGTGGCGGGAGCGGCGGAGGAGACCAGGCGACGACTTTGTTGTGGGGGCGTCATCTGCCGTTGGATGCGACCTTCGATTGGTCCGGATCTCAAGGAGTCAGGGCAACTCCAACTACGCATTTCGTTCGCTGAGAGCATCTCCGGCCGCGCCACCGGAACGGCCTCCCAAACGATTTTTTCGCGTCGACGTCGAAAAAACGGCACAGTCATGTCCCCAAAGGCCGGATCAAACCGAAATTGACGTCGGCGAACCCAGGCCGAACCCGGCACGCTGGGGACGCTTGGGGGCGCCGCCGAAACATTTTTGGCGCGAAAACCGACGGGCCCTCCTTGGCAGCGACTCGGCTCTTCTCGCCGCTTCGTCGTCCTCATCGCCTTGGTTCCCGCGGCGAATCAGTGCTTCGTTCCATTTCTTTTGCGGGGCTTAGGATTTCCAATCCATCCCTTTCTCAGGGGTCTGTTGGGATTTTACGGCATCCAGCTGCACAACCTCACCCTAGGTTCGATTCTGCACATCTCAGGTTTCATTGCTCTCTACGAACTGTTCTTGGGCATCGAGGCCCATTTCAAACTATGTAAAAAGTTCTTTTGCCTCGTCCCCCGCCATCGAGGAGGTTCTATATTTAAATTGGGCGGCGCCGAAGTATGGCGCATAGCCGGATCCGGATACCCCGTTGGAACTCCCAAAGAGGTATATCCACAGTGGTCTTCAGAGTGATTTTATATAGATGACGTCCCACTGTCGGATCCAGTTCAGCGCGGCCTTCCTAAATTTTCCAGCGCTCCCCTAAAGAAGCGCCTCAATTGGCGTCCCCGAAGTCCCAAAGAGGAGGACAATGCGAAAATAAAATGATTGGTCAACAAGGTCAGATTATTATCCCATACCGAGCTCTCGATAATCGAGGTCATGGCCATTGCAATAAAAAGATGTGTCCAGCCTCTCCAATCCCGAGTAACTCCCTTATGGTGTTACAACGGAGAATACGACGCATCCCGCTACAGATGCAAGGGTCCGGATACCATGGCCGAACTAGCTGTGATCTTGGCCGATCTGTACAAGGGCGAAAAGGAAGACTTCCTCTGCTTAAACTGCCAGGAAGGTTACTCCATGTACAACCCCATTGAATGGGTGATATTTCGATTACCTGTGATGCCTTATTGTTGTCACGGCACACTATCTAGTTGTTCTTTGTTGTTACAAAACAGTCATGGAGGAAGATGATCGAGGACGTTCACTGTCCTGCCCCACAACCAGAGGAACACAATCGTGACGAAGACCCTAGCTTCCGCGAGGATCCGGATATATACATAGAGCTTGATGATGGGATATTTTATCAAGCGAGCCTTGACGGCTCGGAAGTGGCTATTACAGCCGACTACCCCCACCCCTATCCCTTCTCCATCGTAAGTATTCAAAGAGCTTTTCTCAAAAAATAAGTCCCTACTTGCACCTTTATCAATTATATTAAACCATACTTTATAGGATCGGCGCTCGGCAGGCCGCATCCCCTCGAGGGCGGCCCCTATGCAGGGTAATCGTTCAAACCGAAAGGAGACCGGGAGCGTCGTAGAAACCTCACAGTCTTCGAAGAGGTATGTCCGTTTAATACGTGCCTGGGCACGAATTCGAATTGTTATAGTCCCTTTCTATCCTTGATTCAGGAGAAGCACGCGGCAGACTGTGGGAAAGCGCCCTGCTAGACGAATGTCGGGCAATCTGGTGCCGGACTCGTCAACTAGGACGAGGGCTGATGCAATGCCAGTTCCGCCACCTCATGAGGATTCGGATGACGTATCTGTCATGAATTCCGAGGTGGAGATTAATGAATCATTGTTGACTGAAAGAGGCCATGCGCTCTCCAGCCTTTTCCGAGTAGGAATTTGCCGCACTCAGTTCGGTGGATGCATATATCCGAGCCACTCGAGACGGACTTGCCAGAATTACCCAACTGTTCTCAAAGGACATACAGGTAAGAGTTTGTGCAGTTTTGATAGACATATGCCAGTAGCCCCCGAGACTTGAAGCGGTGAGACCAACCGATTTAAGGATCGATATAACTTGCAGGTTCTCAGGGAGAAGAATACTGCGCTATCCCAGGAGCTGAAAACAAACCATACGCAGCTGAATGCCGTCACCGCCGAACTTGCGGAAATGAAAAAGGCCTCAATAAGCACGTCCAAGGAGAAAAAACACAAGGAAGAAAAAGACAAACAATCCAAAGAGATAGAGAGCTTAAAGGCTCAGCTATCGGGCGCCCGAAAAAAAAATGAAAAGTTGAAGGGCAGCATGTTCGGTATGACTTTTAAAACCACCATATAGACTCATGCTTAGTCCACAATTCGGAATGTCATAACTCTGTAACTGCAGGTCAATTAACTGGTTGACCGGAAGAAGAAGTATTCGGATTTCAAGGCGACGTGCTGAAGGAGCTGTCCGTGGTGCATGCGCAGGCATGGAAAACCATGAAGAGTATGGTCAAGGCTTTATGGCCATCCGATACCCCTCCAGAAAGTATGGAGGGTCTGGCAAGCCTGTTCAAAGGTGCCCGGTGCCACTTTGAGATATGGAAGACGTCCGCCTACCATGAAGGCGCGCGAGAGGCCTGGGCAATGGTAAAAACACGCTTCACCAAGTTAGATCCGAATCATATGGCCCGAGTGGGACCGCAGGGACCGGACGGGAAAGAAATTCCGTTGGACTTGGTATATGACCAAGTAACGATAATTGCGAAATATCCACAAGAAGACTGTAGGTTAGACAGTCTTATAGATGGAATAGATAAGGAATAGGCATTTGGTTCAATGTATTAATGTACTTGACGATCATCCTGTCTCTTCAGCCGAACATGTGGAAAATTTGTCATCGCAGGCTTTCGGCTTTAACCTCCAAACCAAAATGGTGGAGTGTTTCCGGATACTATTGTGGAATGGAAAAAACAATCATTATGTCCGGAAACCAGGTAACCCAGTCATTGTGCTCGAACAGACAAAAAAATTTAGTTCGGAAGGTATGTTATATTACATATGTAAGAAACATCTTCCAAGGAGAATAGTTCCGTTAAGGGTTCCTTTCCTTGGGATGGCATGCTTTAATTGTGCGTGCCTGGGTTTTGGTCCGTATTACGGAAAAACTGTCATGTATGTTTGAAGAATTACAAGAATGTAACAATCTGTCGAATGATTGCCGACCAATTATTCTCTTAAGAATGATAGCTTTCGGCTTCACCCGTCTGAGGTACAGGTCTGGATTACCCGGTTGTAACAATCGCAGGGGTGCTCCCTTTACGCCCTAGCCGAACAATCGGGGATGTAGGGCATAAACACAGGAGCAAGGCAACTCAGCTTGGCAAAAACTTAAGTCATAGAGGTGCATATATTGGCAAAAGAGTGTAAAACGACATATAAATTGTGAGATCCAGGCTCTCAGTAATAATAAGCTTCGGTTAAAGAAGCCCACAGTCATGGTGGGGTGTATACATTTTAAGATGTGTACCCCTTAAGAGTTCGCCCTATCCGAACATATCCTAGGAAACGTATAAAAACGAGAAACCAAAAAACAAATGAAGAGGGGGAAAAAGGGGGCGAAACAGAAATAGGTTGAACTTATGCGTAGAATCTTCGGAGCCGAGTAGTGTTCCATGGATTCGGCTCTAGGCGATCGTCCGATGCATTCTGAAGGCAATAGGCTCCTCCTGTGAGAACTTCATCTATAATGAAGGGGCACTCCCATTTTGGTTTGAGCTTGACCTTCTTCTTCTCTGGGAGGCGTAAAACGAGTTCACCAACATTATAAGTCTTGGCCCGCACTTCTCTGCTTTGGTATCTTTGAGCCTGTTGTTGATAAAATACGGAACGGGCTCTTGCAATATCGCGCTCCTCCTCCTGGCCATCGAGGTCGTCCTGCCGATTGAGCTCGGCTTCTCTCTCTTCATACATGCGCACTCGAGGTGAGTCATGAATAATGTCGCAGGGCAAGACAGCCTTTGCGCCGTACACCATGAAAAAGGTGTGTATTCGGTCGTGCGATTGGGCGTAGTCCGCAATCCCCATAGTACGGAATCGAGTTCCTCGACCCAGTGCTTATCTGACTCCCGTAGGGATCGCACTAGTCTGGGTTTGATGCCGCTCATTATCAGGCCATTAGCCCGTTCGACCTGACCGTTTGTTTGGTATACGGAGGCGTAATCGAGCTTAATGCCCAAGTTAGCGCACCAATTTTTCACCTCATCGACTGTGAAATTGGAGCCATTATCAGTGATGACGCTATGCAGGACACCATAATGGTGCACCACGCCAGATATAAAGTTGATCACTGGCCCGGCTTCAGCCGTTTTTACTGGTTTGGCCTCTATCCACTTAGTGAATTTATCCACCATAACTAGCAAATATTTCTTCTTGTGGCTTCCCCCTTTAAGGGGTCCGACTATATCTAGCCCCCAGACCGCAAAGGGCCAAGTGATGGGGATTGTTCTTAAGGCAGTGGGCGGCATATGACTTTGATTGACAAAAAGTTGACATCCCACACAGCGTTGTACAAGGGCCTGTGCATCTGCTCGAGCCGTTGACCAAAAGAAATCTGTATGGAAGGCCTTTCTTACGAGGGCCCGAGCTGCGGCATGATGGCCACCAAGACCAGCATGTATTTTAGCCAAGAGTTGTCGTTCCTCCTCTTTGGAGATGCACCTTTGAAGAACTCCAATAGTACTTTTCTTGTAGAGTTCACCTTCATGAACTTTGTGGGCTTTAGAGCGTCGAAC
This sequence comes from Triticum aestivum, assembly GCF_018294505.1. Taxonomy (NCBI): domain Eukaryota; kingdom Viridiplantae; phylum Streptophyta; class Magnoliopsida; order Poales; family Poaceae; genus Triticum; species Triticum aestivum. Next base: position 542,075,470 of record NC_057801.1, read on the forward strand.
TATGCGACGGGCCTCATTCTGGTCATCATGGAGCTCCTGTTTATTAAGGTAAGCCACGAAGGGTTCGGTCCATGGAGCAATGATGGCCATGATTACTGTTGGGGAACGTAGTAATTTCGAAAAATTTCCTACGCACACGCAAGATCATGGTGATGCATAGCAACGAGAGGGGAGAGTGTGTCCATGTACCCTCGTAGACCGAAAGCGGAAGCGTTAGAACAACGCGGTTGATGTAGTTGTACGTCTTCACGGCCCGACCGATCAAGCACCGAAACTACGGCACCTCCGAGTTCTAGCACACGTTCAGCTCGATGACGTCCCTCGAACTCCGATCCAGCCGAGTGTCGAGGAAGAGTTCTGTCAGCATAACGGCGTGGTGACGATCTTGATGTACTACCGACGCAGGGCTTCGCCTAAGTACCGCTACGATATTATCGAGGTGGATTATGGTGGAGGGGGGCACCGCACACGGCTAAGAGATCCAAAGGATCAATTGTTGTTCTTCCTAGAGGTGCCCCCCTGCCCTCGTATATAAAGGAGCAAGGGGGGAGGGGGCGGCCGGCCTAGTAGGGGTGCGCCAAGGGGAGTCCTACTCCCACCGGGAGTAGGACTCCCTCCTTCCTTGTTGGAGTAGGAGAAGGGGGAAAGAGGGGGAGAGGAGGAAGGAAAAGGGGGCCGCACCCCTTGTCCAATTCGGACCAGAGGGGGGCTGCGCGCCTCCTTCCTTTCGGCCTCTCTCCTCTATTCCCGTATGGCCCAATAAGGCCCATATACTCCCCGGCGAATTCCCGTAACTCTCCGGTACTCCGAAAAATACCCGAATCACTCGGAACCTTTCCGAACTTCGAATATAGTCATCCAATATATCGATCTTTACGTCTCGACCATTTCGAGACTCCTCGTCAAGTCCCCTATCTCATCCGGGACTCCGAACTCCTTCGGTACATCAAAACTCATAAACTCATAATATAACTGTCATCAAAACCTTAAGCGTGCGGACCCTACGGGTTTGAGAACTATGTAGACATGACCTAGAACTATTCTTGATCAATAACCAATAGCGGAACCTGGATGCTCATATTGGCTCCTACATATTCTACGAAGATCCTTATCGGTCAAACCGCATAACAACATATGTTGTTCCCTTTGTCATCGGTATGTTTCTTGCCCGAGATTCGATCCTCGGTATCCAATACCTAGTTCAATCTCGTTACCGGCAAGTCTCTTTACTCGTTACGTAATACATCATCCCGCAACTAACTCATTAGCTACATTGCTTGCAAGGCTTATAGTGATGTGCATTACCGAGAGGGCCCAGAGATACCTCTCCGACAATCGGAGTGACAAAACCTAATCTCGAAATACGCCAACCCAATATGTACCTTTGGAGACACCTGTAGTACTCCTTTATAATCACCCAGTTACGTTGTGACGTTTGGTAGCACCCAAAGTGTTCCTCCGGTAAACGGGAGTTGCATAATCTCATAGTTACAGGAACATGTATAAGTCATGAAGAAATCAATAGCAACATACTAAATGATCAAGTGCTAGGCTAACGGAATGGGTCATGTCAATCACATCATTCTCCTAATGATGTGATCTCGTTAATCAAATGACAACTCTTTTGTCCATGGCTAGGAAACTTAACCATCTTTGATTCAACGAGCTAGTCAAGTAGAGGCATACTAGTGACACTATATTTGTCTATGTATTCACACATGTATCATGTTTCCGGTTAATACAATTCTAGCATGAATAATAAACATTTATCATGAAATAAGGAAATAAATAATAACTTTATTATTGCCTCTAGGGCATATTTCCTTCAGTCTCCCACTTGCACTAGAGTCAATAATCTAGTTCACATCGCCATGTATTTAACACCAATATTCATATCTATATATGATTAACACCCATAGTTCACATCGTCATGTGACCAACACCCAAAGGGTTTACTAGAGTCAACAATCTAGTTCACATTGCTTATGTGATTAACACCCAAAGAGTACTAAGGTGTGATCATGTTTTGCTCGTGAGAGAAGCTTAGTCAACGGGTCTGTCATATTCAGAGCCATATGTATTTTGCAAATATTATATGTCTACAATGCTCTGCACGGAGCTACTCTAGCTAATTGCTCCCACTTTCAATATGTATCCAGATTGAGACTTACAGTCATCTGGATCGGTCTAAAAGCTTGCACCAATGTAACTCTTTACGACGGGCTCTTTTATCACCTCCATAATCAAGAAATATTTCCTTAGTTCTCACTAAGGATATTTTTGACCAATGTCCAGTGATCTACTCATAGATGACTATTGTACTCCCTTGTCAAATTCAGAGCAAGGTATACAATAGGTCTGGTACATAGCATACTTTATAAAACCTATGACTGAGGCATAGGGAATGACTTTTCATTCTCTTTCTATTTTCTGCCATGGTCGAGTCTTGAGTCTTACTCAACTTCATACATTTGCATCACAGGCAAGAACTCCTTCTTTGACTGTTCCATTTTGAATTATTTCAAAAATTTATCAAGGTGTGTACTCATTGAAAAATCTTATCAAGCGTCTTGATCTATCTATATAGATCTTGATGCTCAATGTGTAAGCAGCTTCACCGAGGTCTTGCTTTGAAAAATTCTTATTCAAGTATCCTTTCATGCTATCCAGAATTTCGATATCATTTCCAATCAACAATATGTCATCCACATATAATATTAGAAATGCTACAGAGCTCCCACTCACTTTCTTGTAAATACAAGCTTCTTCAAAAGTCTGTATAAAACCATATGCTTTGATCAACTCATCAAAGCGTATATTCCAACTCCGAGATGCTTGCACCAGTCCATAGATGGATCGCTGGAGCTTGCACACTTTGTTAGCATCTTTAGGATTGACAAAAAATTTCTGGTTGCATCATATACAACTCTTCTTTAATAAATCCATTAAGGAATGCAGTTTTGACATCCATTTGCCAGATTTCATAAAATGTGGCAATTGCTAACATGATTCAGGCAGACTTAAGCTTCGATACGAGTGAGAAAATCTCATCGTATTCAACACCTTGAACTTGTTGAAAACCTTTCGCAACAAGTCGAGCTTAGTAGATAGTAACACTACTATCAGTGTCTGTCTTCCTCTTGAAGATCCATTTATTTAACATGGCTTGCTGATCATCGAGCTAGTCAATCAAAGTCCATACTTTGTTCTCATACATGGATCATATCTCAGATTTTATGGCCTCAAGCCATTTCGTGGAATCTGGGCTCATCATTGCTTCCTCATAGTTCGTAGGTTCATCATGGTCTAGTAACATGACTTCTAGAACATGATTACCGTACCACTCTGGTGCGGATCTTACTCTGGAAGACCTACGAGGTTTGGTAGCAACTTGATCTGAAGTTTTCATGATCATCATCATTAACTTTCTCACTAATTGGTGTAGGAATCACTGGAATTGATTTCTGTGATGCACTACTTTCCAATAAGGGAGAAGGTACAATTACCTCATCAAGTTCTACTTTCCTCCCACTCACTTCTTTCGAGAGAAACTTCTTCTCTAGAAAGGATCCATCTTAGAATTGAATAACTTGCCTTCGGATCTGTGATAGAAGGTGTACCCAATAGTTACCTTTGGGTATTCTATGAAGACGCACTTCTCCGATTTGGGTTCGAGCTTATCAGGTTGAAAACCTTTTTCATATAAGCATCGCAACTCCAAACTTTAAGAAACGATAGCTTAGGTTTACTGCTAAACCATAGTTCATATGGTGTCGTCTCAACGGATTTAGATGGTGCCCTTTTAACGTGAATGCAGTTGTCTCTAATGCATAACCCCAAAACGATAGTGGTAAACCGATAAGAGACATCATAGATCGCACCATATCTAGTAAAGTACGATTACGACATTCAGACACACCATTACATTGTGGTGTTCCAGATGGCGTGAGCTGCGAAACTATTTCACATTGTTTCAAATGAAGACCAAACTCATAACTCAAATATTTGTCTCCACGATCAGATCGTAGAAACTTTATTTTTCTTGTTACAATGATTTTTCCACTTCACTCTGAAATTCTTTGAACTTTTCAACTATTTTAGACTTATGTTTCATCAAGTAGATATACCCATATCTGCTCAAATCATCTTGTGAAGGTCAGAAAAATAACGATACTTGCCACGAGCATCAACACTTATTGGATTGCATACATCGGTATGTATTATTTCCAATAAGTCAGTAGCTTGTTCCATTGTTCCGGAGAACGGAGTTTTAGTCATCTTGCCCAAAAAGCACGGTTCGCAAGTATCAAATGATTCATAACCAAGTGATTCCGAAAATCCATCTTTATGGAGTTTCTTCATGCGCTTTATACCGATATGACCCAAACGGCAGTGCCACAAATAAGTTGCACTATCATTATTAACTTTTCATCTTTTGGCATCAATATTATGAATATGTGTATCACTATGATCGAGATCCAATAAACTATTTTCATTGGGTGTATGACCATTGAAGGTTTTATTCATGTAAACAGAACAACAATTATTCTCTGACTTTAAATGAATAACCGTATTACAATAAACATGATCAAATCATATTCATGCTCAACGCAAAAGCTAAATAACATTTATTTAGGTTTAACACTAATCCCAAAAGTATAGGGAGTGTGTGATGATGATCATATCAATATTGGAACTACTTCCAACACTCATCGTCACTTCCCCTTCAACTAGTCTCTGTTTATTCTGTAACTCTTGTTTCGAGTTACTAAATTTTTAGTAACCGAACAAGTATCAAATACTCAGGGGCTACTATAAACACTAGTAAGGTACACATCAATAACATGTACATCAAAATATACCCTTGTTCACTTTGCCATCCTTTTTATCCACCAAATATTTGGAGTAGTTCCACTTCCAGTGACCATTTCCTTTGCAGTAGAAGCACTCAATTTCAGGCTTAGGTCCAGCTTTGGGCTTCTTCACGGGAGTGACAACTTGTTTGCCATTCTACTTGAAGTTTCCCTTTCTTTCCCTTTGCCCTTTTCTTGAAACTAGTGGTCTTGTCAATCATCAACACTTGATGCTCTTTCTTGATTTCTACCTTCGTCGATTTTAACATCACGAAGAGCTCGGGAATCGTTTTTGTCATCCCTTGCATACTATAGTTCATCACGAAGTTCTAGTAACTTAGTGATGGTGACTAGAGAATTCTGTCAATCACTATCTTATCTGGAAGATTAACTCCCACTTGATTCAAGCGATTGAAGTACCCAGACAATCTGAGCACATGCTCACTAGTTGAGCGATTCTCATCCATCTTTTAGCTATAGAACTTGTTGGAGACTTCATATCTCTCAACTCGGGTATTTGCTTGAAATATTAACTTCAATATCTGGAAAATCTTATATGGTCCGTGACGTTCAAAACGTCTTTGAAGTCCCGATTCTAAGCCGTTAAGCATGGTGCACTAAACTATCAAGTAGTCATCATATTGAGCTAGCCAAACGTTCATAACGTCTGCATCTGCTCCTGCAATAGGTTTGTCACCTAGCGGTGCATCAAGGACATAATTCTTCTGCGCAGCAATGAGGATAAACCTCAGATCACGGATCCAATCCGCATCATTGCTACTAACATCTTTCAACACAGTTTTTCTCTAGGAACATATCAAAATAAACATATGAAAGCAACAACGCGAGCTATTGATCTACAACATAATTTGTAAAATACTACCAGGACTAAGTTCATGATAAATTTAAGTTCAATTAATCATATTACTTAAGAACTCCCACTTAGACAGACATCTCTTGAGTCATCTAAGTGATCACGTGATCCAAATCAACTAAACCATAACCGATCATCACGTGAGATGGAGTAGTTTTCAATGGTGAACATCACTATGTTGATCATATCTACTATATGATTCACGCTCGACCTTTCGGTCTCCGTGTTCCGAGGCCATATCTGCATATGCTAGGCTCGTCAAGTTTAACCTGAGTATTCTGCGTGTGCAAAACTGGCTTGCACCCATTGTAGATGGACGTAGAGCTTATCACACCCGATCATCACGTGGTGTCTGGGCACAACGAACTTTGGCAACGGTGCATACTCAGGGAGAACACTTCTTGATAATTTCTAGTGAGAGATCATCTTAAAATGCTACCGTCAATCAAAGCAAGATAAGATGCATAAAGGATAAACATCACATGCAATCAATATAAGTGATATGATATGGCCATCATCATCTTATGCTTGTGATCTCCATCTCCGAAGCACCGTCGTGATCACCATCGTCATCGGCGCGACACCTTGATCTCCATCGTAGCATCGTTGTCGTTTACGCCGTCTATTGCTTCTACGACTATCGCTACTGCTTAGTGATAAAGTAAAGCATTACAGGGCGATTGCATTGCATACAATAAAGCGACAACCATATGGCTCCTGCCAGTTGCCGATAACTCGGTTACAAAACATGATCATCTCATACAATAAAATATAGTATCACGTCTTGACCATATCACATCACAACATGCCCTGCAAAAACAAGTTAGACGTCCTCTACTTTGTTGTTGCAAGTTTTACGTGGCTGCTACGGGCTTAGCAAGAACCGTTCTTACCTACGCATCAAAACCACAACGATAGTTTGTCAAGTTGGTGCTGTTTTAACCTTCGCAAGGACCGGGCGTAGCCACACTCGATTCAGCTAAAGTGAGAGAGACAGACACCCGCCAGCCACCTTTAAGCACGAGTGCTCGTAACGGTGAAACCAGTCTCGCGTAAGCGTACGCGTAATGTTGGTCCGGGCCGCTTCATCTCAGAATACCGCCGAACCAAAGTATGACATGCTGGTAAGCAGTATGACTTGTATCGCCCACAACTCACTTGTGTTCTACTCGTGCATATAACATCAACGCATAAAACCTAGGCTCGGATGCCACTGTTGGGGAACGTAGTAATTTCAAAAAAATTCCTATGCACACGCAAGATCATGGTGATGCATAGCAACGAGAGGGGAGAGTGTGTCCACGTACCCTCGTAGACCGAAAGCGGAAGCGTTAGAACAACGCGGTTGATGTAGTCGTACGTCTTCACGGCCCGACCGATCAAGCACCGAAACTACGGCACCTCCGAGTTCTAGCACACGTTCAGCTCGATGACGTCCCTCGAACTCCGATCCAGCCGAGTGTCGAGGGAGAGTTTCGTCAGCACGACGGCGTGGTGACGATCTTGATGTACTACCGATGCAGGGCTTCGCCTAAGCACCGCTACGATATTATCAAGGTGGATTATGATGGAGGGGGGCACCGCACACGGCTAAGAGATCCAAAGGATCAATTGTTGTTCTTCCTAGAGGTGCCCCCCTGCCCCCGTATATAAAGGAGCAAGGGGGGAGGGGCGGCCGGCCTAGTAGGGGTGCGCCAAGGGGAGTCCTACTCCCACCGGGAGTAGGACTCCCTCCTTCCTTGTTGAAGTAGGAGAAGGGGGAAAGAGGGGGAGAGGAGGAAGGAAAAGGGGGCCGCACCCCTTGTCCAATTCGGACCAGAGGGGGGCTGCGCGCCTCCTTCCTTTCGGCCTCTCTCATCTATTCCCGTATGGCCCAATAAGGCCCATATACTCCCCGGCGAATTCCCGTAACTCTCCGGTACTCCGAAAAATACCCGAATCACTCGGAACCTTTCCGAACTCCGAATATAGTCGTCCAATATATCGATCTTTACGTCTCGACCATTTCGAGACTCCTCGTCAAGTCCCCTATCTCATCCGGGACTCCAAACTCCTTCGGTACATCAAAACTCATAAACTCATAATATAACTGTCATTAAAACCTTAAGCGTGCGGACCCTACGGGTTCGAAAACTATGTAGACATGACCTAGAACTATTCTTGATCAATAACCAATAGCAGAACCTGGATGCTCATATTGGCTCCTACATATTCTACGAAGATCCTTATCGGTCAAACCGCATAACAACATATGTTGTTCCCTTTGTCATCGGTATGTTTCTTGCCCGAGATTCGATCGTCGGTATCCAATACCTAGTTCAATCTCGTTACCGGCAAGTCTCTTTACTCGTTACGTAATACATCATCCTGCAACTAACTCATTAGCTACATTGCTTGCAAGGCTTATAGTGATGTGCATTACCGAGAGGGCCCAGAGATACCTCTCCGACAATCGAAGTGACAAAACCTAATCTCGAAATACGCCAACCCAACATGTACCTTTGGAGACACCTGTAGTACTCCTTTATAATCACCCAGTTACGTTGTGACGTTTGGTAGCACCCAAAGTGTTCCTCCGGTAAACGGGAGTTGCATAATCTCATAGTTACAGGAACATGTATAAGTCATGAAGAAAGCAATAGCAACATACTAAATGATCAAGTGCTAGGCTAACGGAATGGGTCATGTCAATCACATCATTCTCCTAATGATGTGATCTCGTTAATCAAATGACAACTCTTTTGTCCATGGCTAGGAAACTTAACCATCTTTGATTCAACGAGCTAGTCAAGTAGAGGCATACTAGCGACACTATATTTGTCTATGTATTCACACATGTATCATGTTTCCGGTTAATACAATTCTAGCATGAATAATAAACATTTATCATGAAATAAGGAAATAAATAATAACTTTATTATTGCCTCTAGGGCATATTTCCTTCAATTACATGGGTGGAAGGTGTCATTTCAGTGCCCGAGCCCCCGATGATATCGGAATTGTGTTCAGCTGCTGGGGGTATGATCGGCTCCGGACTAGTATTTCCGCTCTTGTCCTGCCATACCACGGATGGCTTGAAGAGCCTTTCCATGGAGATGTTAGGCGGGACGAGATCGCGCTTAGCGCCCGTTCGAGAAAGGATGTATGCTGCCTGATTACTGTCTCGAGCAATGTGATGGAACTCGAGTGTCGGTGTCCTGGACTAGGGGGTACTCACCATGTCGTCTCCCGATCAGTTAGATTGGGCCGAGGACCCCGATGCTCGTATACTCATGGGCCAGTTCGGACAGCTTCCGCATACAAGGAAGATTCCACAAGACTAGGTGATCAAGACAAGGACTCCTCCCCACCGGCGTATTCGGCTAGGACTCTTGTTATCCTAGGCCTCTGGTGCATTATATAAACCGAGGTCAGGCTATTCGATAGATCATATACAATATCATAACCATAGACTAGCTTCTAGGGTTTAGCCTCTACGATCTCGTGGTAGATCAACTCTTGTAATTACTCATATCATCAAGATCAATCAAGCAGGAAGTAGGGTATTACCTCCATAGAGAGGGCCCGAACCTGGATAAACATTGTGCCCCCCGCCTCATGTTACCATTATCCTTAGACACACATTTTGAGACACCCTACCCGAGATCCGCCGGTTTTGACACCGACATTGGTGCTTTCATTGAGAGTTCCGCTGTGTGATCGGCAAAAGGATCAATGGCTCGACTGCAGATCAACTGCGACATCGACTTCTTCGTCACCGGCTCGACTGGTCACCTTGGCTTAACCAAGGACTGCGCCCTACCTCCGATCATTATGTTTGGATGAGGGACTTCATCAACATCAACTCCGATCTCTATCATGATCATGGAGAAATTATCCTCGGAGCCCGGGGGCTCAACGTCAACATTGCCCCCGGGCGACCGTGCTGTTTTTCTGGACAGCGAACTTGTATCCGCTGCCACCACCTCCTCAAGTGTCATTTTAACGATTGCTTCGGTGGGATTGTGCGGAATTGAGTCTACAACAACCCTGGAAAATTTTGTCAAGTTCTGGTGGAGGAATCTCTGGCAATCTCCGAGATACCGGAGCCCTGTCAAATCTGGACGAGAATCTGGACGAGTTTAGGGCGTGGTCTCCAGAGCCCAGCTCGGAGGTCCTTTGGAAGATCCAACCATTCATTTGCTGCGGAATTCCCATATCTACCACCTCTCAAAATTTTGGCTCGGTCCGACCGTCCAAACTCCGGAAACCTTCCGATTAGTGCGTCACTTTTCGGATCTGTTTTCTATGTGAGAACGAATCCGACCCGAATTCATCTTTTTTATGAACGGGATTTCAGACATCCTTTTTGAAGGAAGTTTTGTATGGGGTATTGTGTTTTGTTCCCAAACACATCCCACTAATTTTAAAGTCTTTTCCAATATGATCTTCACCATCGCGCTGGTGTCAAACCAGCCCGACAACGTTGCTCTATGGTTGCCGACCTGCGCTAGACATGTCGTCACTTTGTTGAGCCGACCTCAACTTCTTCGGATCATCATCTCGGCAAGCCGAACAAGAGTTCGGCATCGCGAAAGATAAGTCATCACCAACATCGCCGCCCCATGGATTACACGGAGCGGGCACACCGGCATCGCCGCACGGTCACTTCATCAAGCGAGCATTGACCACGCCACAAGTTATGACCTGCATCGTCATGGCCGAACCATTGCTTCACCGAGCCAATGTCTATTGATAACCCACAAGTGTAGGGGATCGCAACAGCTTTCGAGGGTATGTATTCAACCCAAATTTATTGATTCGACACAAGGGGAGCCAAAGAATATTCTTGAGTATTAGCAAATGAGTTGTCAATTCAATCACACCTGGATAACTTAGTATCTGCAGCAAGGTATTTAGTAGCAAAGTAGTATGATAGTAATGGTAATGATAGCAATAGTGAAGGTAAATGTTTTTGGGTTTTTTGTAGTAGTTGTAACAGTAGCAACAGAAAAGTAAATAAGCGAAGAACAATATATGAAAAGCTCGTAGGCAATGGATCAGTGATGGATAATTATGCCGAATGCGATTCCTCATGTAATAGCTATAACATAGGGTGACACAGAACTAGCTCCAGTTCATCAATGTAATGTAGGCATGTATTCCGTAAATAGTCATACGTGCTTATGGAAAAGAACTTGCATGACATCTTTTGTCCTACCCTCCCGTGGCAGCGGGGTCCTAGCGGAAACTAAGGGATATTAAGGCCTCCTTTTAATAGAGAACCGGACCAAAGCATTAACACATAGTGAATACATGAACTCCTCAAACTACGGTCATCACCGAGAAGTATCCCGATTATTGTCACTTCGGGGTTGTCAGATCATAACACATAATAGGTGACTATAGACTTGCAAGATAGGATCAAGAACACACATATATTCATGAAAACATAATAGGTTCAGATCTGAAATCATGGCACTCAGGCCCTAGTGACAAGCATTAAGCATAGCAAAGTCATAGCAACATCAATCTCAGAACATAGTGGATACTAGGGATCAAACCCTAACAAAACTAACTTGATTACATGGTAAATCTCATCCAACCCATCACCGTCCAGCAAGCCTACGATGGAATTACTCACGCACAGCGGTGAGCATCATGAAATTGGTGATGGAGGATGGTTGATGATGACGACGGCGACGAATCCCCCTCTCTGGAGCCCCGAACGGACTCCAGATCAGCCCTCCCGAGAGAGATTAGGGCTTGGCGGCGGCTCCGTGTCGTAAAACGTGATGAAACTTTCTCTCTGATTTTTTTCTCCGTGAGACGGAAGATATAGAGTTGGAGTTGAGGTCGGTGGAGGTCTAGGGGGCCCACGAGATAGGGGGGCGCGCCCTACAGGGGGGCCGCCCCCTGTCTCGCGGACAGGCCCTGGGGCCCCTGGTGTATTTCTTTCACCCAGAAATTCTTATTAATTCCAAAAAGTGCCTCCGTGGATTTTCAGGACATTTCGAGAACTTTTCTTTTCTACACATAAAACAACATCATGGCAGTTATGCTAAAAACAGCGTCAGTCCGGGTTAGTTTCATTCAAATCATGCAAGTTAGAGTCCAAAACAAGGGTAAAAGTGTTTGGAAAAGTAGATACGTTGGAGACGTATCAACTCCCCCAAGCTTAAACCTTTGCTGGTCCTCAAGCAATTCAGTTGATAAACTGAAAGTGATAAAGAAAAACTTTTACAAACTCTGTTTGCTCTTGTTGTTGTAAACATGAAAAGCCAGTATTCAAGTTTCATCAAATATTATGAACTAACCATACTCACAATAACACTTAGGTCTCACAATTACCCATATCAATAGCATAATCAGCTAGCGAGCCATAATAATAAAACTCGGATGACAACACTTTGTCAAAACAATAATAACATGATATAACAAAATGGTATCTCGCTAGCCCTTTCTGAGACTGCAAAACATAAATGCAGAGCACCTTTAAAGATCAAGGACTGACTAAACATTGTAATTCATGGTAAAAGAGATCCAGTCAAGTCATACCCAATATAAACCAATAGTAATGAATGCAAATAACAGTGTGCTCTCCAGCGGGTGCTTTTAATAAGAAGGGTGATGACTCAACATAAAAGTAAATAGATAGGCCCTTCGCAGAGGGAAGCAGGGATTTGTAGAGGTGCTAGAGCTCGATTTTAAAATAAAGATTGAATAACATTTTGAGCGGCATACTTTTGCTGTCAATGCAACAACTATGAGATGGCTGTATCTTCCATACTACATGCATTCCCATGCAGAATGGTAAAAGTTTATACTCCCCCAACCACCAACAAGCATCAATCCATGGCTTGCTCGAAACAACGAGTGCCTCCAACAAACAACAGCCCTGGGGGAGTTTTGTTTAATTATTTTGATTTGCTTTGATCTTTTTGGATCATGGGACTGGGCATCCCGGTTACCGGCCCTTTCTTGTGAATGAGGAGCGGAGTCCACTCCTCTGAGAATAACCCACCTAGCATGGAAGATATAGGCAGCCCTAGTTGTAACATGAGCTGCTCGAGCATACAAAACAGAATTTCATTTGAAGGTTTAGAGTTTGGCACATACAAACTTACTTGGAACGACAGGTAAATACCGCATATAGGAAGGTATAGTGGACTCATATGGAACAACTTTGGGGTTTAAGGAGTTTGGATGCACAAGCAGTATTCCCGCTTAGTACAGGTGAAGGCTAGCAAAAGACTAGGAAGCGACCAACTAAGAGAGCGACAACAGTCATAAACATGCATTAAAACTAATTCACACCGAGTACAAACATGAGTAGGATATAATCCACCATGAACATAAATATCGTGAAGGCCATGTTGATTTTGTTTCAACTACATGCGTGAACATGTGCCAAGTCGAGTCGGTCAATTCATTCAAAGGAGGATACCACCCCATTATACCACATCATAATCATTCTAATAGCATGTTGGCACGCAAGGTAAACCATTATAACTCAAAGCTAATCAAGCATGGCACAAGCAACTATAATCTCTAAATGTCATTGCAAATATGTTTACTTCATAATAAGCTGACTCAGGAATGATGAACTCATCATATTTACAAAAACAAGAGAGGTCGAGTTCATACCAGCTTTTCTCATCCCAATAAGTCCATCGTATGTCATCATTATTGCCTTTCACTTGCACGACCGAACGATTTGTATAATAATAAGAGTGCACGTGCATTGGACTAAGATGGAATTTGCAAGCATTCAACTCAAAAGAGAAGACAAGTAATATGGGCTCTAAATTAAATAAACAATCATGCATATGAGAGCCACTAAGCATTTTCAACATGGTCTTCTCGACCCTCAAAGGAAAGAAAATAAAATAAAACTATTTACACGGGAAAAGTACCAACAAGTAAGAAGAAGAACTAGAAATCTTTTTGGGTTTTCATTTTAATTTCTACTACAAGCATGGAAATTAAACTAACTAATTTTTTTGGTTTTTCTCAAGGTTTTATCAAACACACAAGAAGAAAGCTAGAAAAAAAGATTTAAACTAACATGGATAATACAATGAAAGAGTATGAGCACCGACGACTAGTGTGTGAATATGAATGTAAAGTCGGTGAGAAATACGTACTCCCCCAAGCTTAGGCTTTTGGCCTAAGTCAGTTTAATGCCACGAATCGCGGCTACTCTCCCCGGTGTAATGAGAGGTGTAATCAGGATACCACTGGCTGGTCATCTCCGGATTCCACTGGACAGATGATGCACGATAAAGGTCCATTTCAGGTTCCAGCTCAGGTTCAGGTTCTGGAGTAAAAGCTTGAGCTCGATGATTGTTCACCGCCTCCGGTGTGACGAGAAAATTTTCTGCAAGTAAATCAAACAACAAAGGTGCAGGCAAAATAATAATCTCAAAGTGTTTCTTATTGAATCTAAGTTTATACAAGAGCATCCTATCTTCGTTATCAACAATAAACTTGTGTGATACCATGCTCTTGTAATCTAAAATGTGAGGAGGTAATATTGTCTCCTTTTCCTCATGGTGCCTAATGGGTATCTGAAAATGTCTAGCAAGACGTGCATCATAGATACCTCCAAATATGGGGCCTTTTGTACAATTCAGGGCTAGCCGTTTAGCAATGACGGCACCCATACTAAAAGTATTGTCTCCAAGCAAAGCATGTTGAAGAATGATAGTATCAGGAACGCTCAAGTTTCCACTATTTCCACGACCAATCAAGCATCTACTAGCAAATGGCAAAGTAGCGTAAAGCAGGAAAGTGTATGCTAGAGACTTTTGCCTCGGAACCCTTCTTTGGCTCCTCTACGGCGATGGTATTAACAAAGCCCGCCACATCTTCACTATGGGGTTCCTTTAATTCTCCCACATAAGGTATCCTACATGCCGCGTAAAAATGACGTAAAGACATTTCTTTGAACTCATCATATAAATGAAATGATACTGCAGGCGGTGACTTCTTAGGATAAAAATAAAAGTTTTGCACTAAAGTATTGGTGAGTAAGAGATACTGATCGATTCGGTCGTTGATGAACCTAGAGAGGCATGTAGTCTCGATTAAAGCATGAAAGTCTTCATGAATTCCAGCCTCTTTCAAGAAATCCTCGCGGGGCCATTCACACGACCGTACTTCCGCTAAGCGAGGAAGATTATACTTGGCTTTTTCCTTCTCTTTGGCTTGCTTTTCGTGGGAGCTTTGGCTAGAAGAGCCACTCAAAAGTTTCCTCAACATTTTTCTGAAAATTTCTGAAATTTTTAGTAACTTCAAAATAAAAGTGCATAAAACTAAACAAGGTTGATAGCAACTACTCCTACAAGTGCCTAGAGCCTACATCATGCATTGGAATTACTTGGAACCTCATAAATTTAACATGCAAGCTCAAGAACAGGGTCACAAAGGCAGCAAGGATTTGCAATGAATAAAGCACTAGAACAAAAACTAATTGGACCAATGGAGGAGTCACATACCAAGCAACAATCTCCCAAAGCAGTTTTGTGAATGGAGCTTTGAGCTAAGAGATCGAAAATCGCAGCAAAACGAGCTAGAACTTGGGCTTGAGCTGGATGGGGATTTTTTTGGGTAGAAGATGAAGTGTGTGGGTGCTGGCATAAGTGGAGGGGAGCCACTAGGGGCCCACGAGACAGGGGGCGCGCCCTATGGGGGGGGGGCTCCACTCTCGTGGCCTGGTGCTTGCCTCTCCTATAGTGTTTTCAGTGCCTAAAATCCTCAAATATTCCAGAAAAAACCATACTAAATTTGCAGGGCATTTGGAGCACTTTTATTTTCGGACTATTTTTTAATGCACGGATAAATCAGAAAACAGACGGATAATAATATTTTTGCTTTATTTAATCTAAATAATAGAAAGTAAAAAGAGGGTACAAAAGGTTGTGCCTTCTAGTTTCATCCATCTCGTGATCGTCAAAATGAACCCACTAACAAGGTTGATCAGGTCTTGTTAACAAACTCATTCCGAATAACACGGAACCAGAGAGATTTCGAATAACACTAAGTTACCTCAACGGGGATATGAAAATACCCAACAATAATAATATCATACTTTTTCTTGATAGTAGGGAGAGGAAATTCAAAACCTCCAAAAATAATAGTTGGAACTTTCTCAATAGTATTTATGCTATGAACTTGGATTTGCTTCCTCGGAAAGTGTACCGTATGCTCATTACCATTAACATGAAAGGTGATATTGCCTTTGTTGCAATCAATAACAGCTCCTGCAGTATTTAAAAAGGGTCTACCAAGAATAATAGACATACTATCGTCCTCGGGAATATCAAGAATAATGAAGTCTGTTAAGATAGTGACATTTGCAACCACAACAGGCACGTCCTCACAAATACCGACAGGTATAGCAGTTGATTTATCAGCCATTTGCAAAGATATTTCAGTAGGTGTCAACTTATTCAATTCAAGTCTACGATATAAAGAGAGAGGCACAACACTAACACCGGCTCCAAGATCACATAAAGCATTTTTAACATAATTTCTTTTAATAGAGCAAGGTATAGTGGGTACTCCGGGATCACCAAGTTTCTTAGGTATTCCACCCTTAAAGGTATAGTTGGCAAGCATGGTAGAAATCTTAGTTTTAGGTATTTTCCTCTTATTAGTGATGATATCTTTCATATATTTAGCATAAGGGTTTGTTTTAAGCATATCAGTTAAGCGCATGTGATGTGGAGCATCCCACGTTCATCCCCATGTACACTCCGACTACTCTCCGAGCCCCAAGAGGACATATGACGAGACCTCGAGCATACGCCATTGGACACAAGGTGAACTCGATCCTCTCTAAACATTCACTTCCCACACGTGAGACACGGTTGCTACTTCAAGCGCGGACCTTGTGCATACTCAGGTACACCCGAGGAGACCATGGAGAACCCAAGGACCAAGGTCGAGCGTGCGCAGAAGCATGGAAGAGGAGAAGGAAGAAGAGCCAGCTGCTACAGGCCCCGGACATCCGGCCAGGCCCGGACATCCGGCCTATCGCCCGGAAATCCGGCCCCCTTCTATCCAGGAAGCTCCAGAATCAGCCAAGCCAGCCCGGACATCCGGTCCCCAGGCCCGGACATCCGGCCCCTCGCGAGCCACCGGACATCCGGCCCCTTCTCCCGGAAATCCGGCCCCTCCATCACCGAATGCATCTGGAAGACCCAGGCCAGCCAGGACATCTGGCCTCCCAGCCCGGACATCCGGCCCGTCGCGAAGCCCCGGACATCCGGCCCCCAGCCCGGACATCGGGCACCTGCCTGTGCGCAGAGAACGGGCCAAGGGCCCATGTATCCCTCTCACTTACCCCTTAGTGGACTAGCACTATATATACTCCCCCACCTCCTCCTAGTTAGGGTTAGCTTTGTGATAGCTCGTTTGAGATAGAGCATAGCTCATCCATACCGGATCTACTCCACGTGAGGAACCGTGCCTCTTCGGAGAAGATCCACCATGGATTCAAGACCACTTTATGGGAAGATCCCTCGTGGATTCAAGACCTCCTCTCAGAGATGAGCTACCGCCACTTGTATCGTCCGTTGTTGACCTTGTATCTCGTGCTACTCGTGCTTCGATGATCTAGACCTTGTGTGATCGATCTCTTGTCGGTTGAGTGTTTCTCTCGTTTTCCCCCGTGATTCTCTTTGTTTTCTTCCGCTCGTTCTTTGTGTCTCCCCGTAGGATCCACTCCAAACGTGAAATATCGGCCCCTAGGGTTCCGCCCTATATCATCTTGGTATCATGAGCCACGTTGATCACGTTTTTGGAGCCCCTACCCCGTGTTTTCTAGCTTGATTTTGTTGATTTCGTCCTAAATCCGAAAATCCCCACCAAAAATAGCCCCCAATTTTTTTTGTGATTTGTTGGTTTGATGATGTTTTGTTGATTTTGATCCGTATATTTGCTTGGTTTCAAGTGGATCTAGCATTTCCCCAAGTTTCCCCACCTTCCATCCATGAAATCTCCGCAATTTTGCCCCCGAAATCATCAATTTCCGCCCCCAAAATCGAGTTCCTCGAGTTCATCCTCGGATTGGGAGCCCGGACCAGCGGACATCCGGCCTGCCCGGACATCTGGCCATTGGCCCAGACATCCGGCCCCTGGAGTGCATTTCGCGCACGGTTCTAGACTTTCAGCCACCGGAAATCCGGCCAAACCACCGGATATCCGGTCCCTGGCATTTCAGCCTCCACCGTTTCACTGTTTTGACCATAACTAATTCATCCGGAGTCCGATTTTGACATTCTTTAGCTCGTTTTGAAGCTCTTGACATCCCCCTTCCCACAAAAATACCACCAACATCATTTGGCTCCATCAAAGTTTTGAAAATTTGGCAAGTTTGCCTAGGCCCTCCACCATATCATCCGCATAGCCACCACCGACTTCCGCAACCTAACCCAATTTGTTCCCTATAGCATTAGTGGTTGTTTGAGTTGTGATTCGAGTCTCCTAAGGTGTTTCGGCTACTTAGGGACGATTGCTTCTTCATCAACCACCACTACCACTTCCGCATAGACGTTCCCACCATACATTTCCACCCCAACTTAACCCAATTTTGTTTGAGTTGTGTCTTTTGTCTCCAAGGTGTTTCGGCTACTTAGGGACGGCAACTTCAACTCCGACACATGTATAGCCCATCATTCCACTTCCGCATTGCCAAGTGCAAACCACCACCGCTTTCTGCTACCACCATTTTGACATTTGACGTTTGAGATTTTGAGTTCGCGCTTTTTCCGTTTCCTAAGGTGTTTCGGCTACTTAGGGACAAGACTCCATCATCTTGGTTTCTACATCAAGAACACCGCCACTCATCATCGCCAAGGACGGTAACCTCCATATCATCTTGGTGTCGTGGCATCCCTCCATTGTATATTCCCCTTGCCATTGCATTGTTAACCCCTAGCCCATTTTGCGTTACTAGCCTATTGAGACTAGCCATTTGAGTATTGCCGGCAACGTTACTTGTGCACATTAGTGATCATACTTCCCATAGCATACATACCATATCATCGTGGTGCATATATTCGCATCATATCTTGTGTCATAAGTTTGTTCCCGCATATACACAATTGCTATCTTGGTTTGTGCATTGTGCAAAGTGGCCATACAAAAAAAAGAGAGAATAAGCTTTTAAGCAAAAGAAAGAGAGCAAAGAAGCTTGTAAGCAAGTGCCATAGCATCATACCACATTGCATATAAGATTGTCATATCCGATCATCTTGGATCATCTTGGATCATCTTGAGAGAAACACCGGGAACCATACATACATAGCATACTTGGGATAGAAGTTTATCCATTTTGCATCTTATAGGTTGTGCACAAGTGTCGTATCCGCCTATTGAGCAATCGTGCTAGCGTCTCTCTTGAGTTGTGCAACACGGGCGTTTTCCGTGGATTCCACATTTTGTGCTCATTCCTTGGTTGCACGACCCCATTTATCTATCCGTGTGTGTGTTTCCGTGTGCCATTCTTTGCTATTGGTCCATTTGTTTCACTTGCGAATTTGTGAATCTCTTTCAACATTATTGACTCTTGCTAACATTTTGCATTAAATTTTTGTGCCACTATCCTCACCGAGCTCCACCGTAAGCTTTACTTGTGTAGGTTTGAGAACCGACAAGGATTGATACCAATAGTGCTATTTCATTGTCCGCATTTGAGTGAACTTGATTCATTGTCAACATCGGTCAAGGTACATTGGTATAAGTTCTTCTCTTTCTCCCACTCATATTTGCTCGAGTCTTGTGATGGATAGGCAAGGCATTTCCTCTCTGGTCCTCGACAACAACGACGGCGTGAACAACTACATCACCAAAGCGTCACTCTTCGATCTACAACAACAAATACAAGGCGCACAATCAAGATTGCGAGAGCACATCGAGAAGAAGCTTTCCACACATAAAGGGGAGCAAGATGCAAGGATGGAGGAAATTCGGGCCTTGATCAAGTCTTCTTCCACTTCGTCATCTTCAAGGTGGCGACATTCAAGCCACAAGTCTTCGGAGCGCGAAAAAGATGCAAGTGCAAATCGTCCTCGTCCACATCTACATGGCGACCACCATCACGTTCGTGATCCACATTGTCATGAAGGGCAAGTCACCTCCAAGCATCATGTGCACGACGACGACGAACGGCATCTTCTACGAGCTCAAGCACGACAACGACATCATCATCATGAAGATGCTCCACAAGCGCAAATGCACAAGTCCCAACAAGCCATACTTCACGCCAAGTCGAAGCTTCATGAGCACAAAAGAAGACCGCGAGACGACCACCACAAAGACGGTGCTACGGCTACAACAACCACTTCGGCATCTTCTCCAAGTGCTATCAAGGCATCTTCGCCTTTGGACATACGGCATCTTCGCCTACTTCCCACGGGTACGCCTACATCGACTTCATCAAGTCCAAGGAGACCACCTACGAGCGAGGGCGACACTTCCATCTTCGGAAGCCCCTCAAGGAAGATGGACGAGCATGGGAAACTCCCTTCGGTCATGGAGACGAGCTACGAGGTGCCACATCATATGGACCTCCAACACCAAGACGGTGACAAGAATGTCGAGCAAGGGCCATCCCCTTCGACTACGGCGACGAGCGCGAACCTCTTCAACAACATGAAGATGGCGCCCACATTGGACTCATACTCCGAGTCAAGCTACATGACCGCGCATGGAGACATTTGCACCAACATCTCTCCGACACCCACATATGTTGAGATGCCCCATTTGTCATGTGAGGAGAGCCACCACCCCATGAGAGAGATGAGTGACTCCACCATATGTGACATTGAGAGCATTTCCTATGAGAGGATGAGTGTGACCACCACTAGCCCCACACATGAGAGCATGCCACACATCCTATGTTAGGTTAAGCGCCATTTGAGTGACTCCACCAACCATATGAGTGAGAGCACCCTTGAGGGAGTGAGTGAGCCACAACACTTAGAGAGTGAGGTAGTTGACACGACATGTGAGGCCACTATGATTTCTAACGACTTAACCTCTACTCCTAGTGTGTTTTCTTCTTTGGTGCTAGGTCACCTAAATGACGACATGCCTACCCTCGATGAGTCCATCCCTCTAATGGGAAAACCGATGGCCATGGTGGATAATGATGCACCCCCCACATGGTTCCATAAAGATAAAGTTGACAACGATTGGATCTTCAACACCTCACCTACAACACATGAGCGACGCTCCAAAGGTAACATAGGTGATGGTGCTTCTCTTGTCCCACTAGTGGACCATCTTGACATTGATTGCTCCCATGATGTTGACCCACCTATTGCCATGCTTCATGCTAGTGAGACTTATTCATGCCTTGACTTACCTATTTATGATGAATATGATGATGAGCATGTTGAGTTGCCTAGTTGTGATGCTATGCTCCATAGGATATCATGTGAAAATTCTATTGGTCACATCATGTTTGACAATCCATTGAATTTGTCATATGCTATGAGTGAGATCTCCCATATTGCCTCATTTCAATCTCAACATAGTAACTATGCATGCCCCATTAAAATCAATCCCATTTGCACTTATGGCATAGATGACGAGATGATGGTCACTGGCTTTTGTTTTTCATGTGATGATATTGCCATGCTTCCTTTACATAATTTGCGAAATTCATCCACTATGCCATGCCATGATCACATTGAACCGAATATGCATTGTTTTGGATGTTGTCAATATTCTCCATGTGATGTTTCCATAAATGCTCATGAGGAGACCCCCATAGTTTCCTCATACATATTAGGAGATCTTGATGCATTCCATACTTTGCATGATTCCCATGATAGTGTACACCATACGCATTCCATGAATAACAATGCTCTAGATATTGCCCGTGATGCATTACACAATTTGTGTCTCCATTATGCTATACATAATAACAAACCTCTCATGATGGATGGCATATTTCTATATCACACATCTCATTTATTTGAGCATTGGATATTTTGTGCCAACCGACATATGCCCGTGCGCATCATGATGGATGATGTGTACATATACCATGCACACACAATTTTCTCTTTGTCTTTGTTTTATGTAGGTACTCATGTATACTCGTCAACCTCTCAATCCCAAGAGTTGACGAAACGAGCTCTTGAGAGAAATGATGACTTGGGATCCCGTGGACTATCCTTACCACCGTTCCCTTCGCGCAAGGATTACGCGCATCTCTTCTACATGGCTCTCACACGACTATGGGCTATTTACCACTTGTCACCTTATGCTCATTTTCCCGTGTTCACTTTGCATGTTATGCTTGCTCCTATGCCTTTGCCATGCAATTGTGACCCTTGCTTGCATCTACCCATGATTCACCATTATGATACTCCTATGTGTATTTGCATGCTTGGTGGAGATCCTTGTTTCTATTGCCATGTTTATCATGTGCCCCATGCTATCGCTGCTTGTTGTGTTGGGATTGTCATGATGCCCCATTGCTCTTTACATATGGCCTCTCGCCAATACATTCATGCCATTCTACTCATATCTTGCTCTCATGCTTGTGATATGTCATGTGCATTATTCATGCCCACTATTTGCACACATGACATGCTTGCTATGATTCCTCCTAGTATGTTGCATCTTCGCACTACTAGCTTGCTTGACTTGATTGCTATGATTGCTTGCTTGGTTGCATCACCCATGTTCCACTCTTACTCGCTTTCTTGGGTTGATGACATATATGTTCATGCCTCTCACATGTTATATCTTGATCATTGTCTCAGGTGCCCATTAGTTGCCTCTATCATATCCACTTGCATTGAGTGCAACCATACTATGATTATTGACCTTGGAGACTTTGACACTTTACTTGTGATGCATGCTTGTTTGATTGAGCCTCTTGTATTTGGTTGTTCTCGCATCATATGCCTCCATACTATGAAATGCTCCCTTGTACTTTCTTATGATGAGCATGATGCATACACTTGTTGGGTATCTTACCACACGAATGATAGGTTTTGCACTTCCGCTAACCTCATTTGTTTTTCCGAGTGTTTGTCATGTTCTTTCGTTTTGAAGGATTCACAAGGCATTACCGTCATGAGACATATTGGTTATGTGAAGGCATACACGATGTGCGACACCAACATTTTCGACATCCTCATAAAGGTGAACTCCTTCCCTTTGAGCCATCCTCAAGTTTGCATATTGGATGGGTCACTCTTTCATTGTTGTTTACTTCTTGTTGTGTACATGTTACATCTATTGGATGGAGGAGCGACATTGGAGATTGGCTCTATGGACCTTCACATTAAGGAGCGCTCTCATTTCTTGGATGCACCTTCGGACTTCCACTCATGCCTCGACATCGAGCATTGGTACACCAACACCTCCATACTTGTTGATTGTGCTCATACATGTCATGCTCGATGGACATATCATACTCACCACAAGTTTGCACCCCATACATGGATTGACTCACATTATGACTGCCTTGTTGCATCTTGTATTACCATGTCATCCATGATATTTGAGATTGTGCATTTCCTTAGCAAATTTGTTGTGATCTACCTTGATGGCATTTTCATACATCATGATCATATTGTCCACCATCAATTGCATGATGACATTCACATATTGAGCATCCATTGCTATGTTCATGCTTTTGATGCACCATCCCATTATGACATCATTTTGCACTGTGGTTGCAGTGCTCACATTCATAACACATTTGTGTGCACAATGATTGCATTTGCTCCCATGAATGCTTTGCATACCATTCTAGATCATCTTGATAAGCTTCATGCGCTTTATCATGAACTATCTTGCCGTGCAGACTCATTCTTGCATGATGGACACTTTGTGTGCGCTAACCAATGTATTTCCGAGTGTTGCTTGTGTTTGCTCTTTTTGCATGTCTATCACTCCGGCGACACCTTGGACTAGTTGGATTGCGCAATGCCTTCATCAATGTCCAACTACAAGTCCGTCCATGACAACCGTTTCCATGGTGATGAGGATCACGATCCGAGGTCGAATCTTTCCCAAGGGGGGGGGGGAGATGATGCGGAGCATCCCACGTTCATCCCCATGTACACTCCGACTACTCTCCGAGCCCCAAGAGGACATATGACAAGACCTCGAGCATACGCCATTGGACACAAGGTGAACTCGATCCTCTCTAAACATTCACTTTCCACACGTGAGACATGGTTGCTACTTCAAGCGCGGACCTTGTGCATACTCAGGTACACCCGAGGAGACCATGGAGAACCCAAGGACCAAGGCCGAGCATGCGCAGAAGCATGGAAGAGGAGAAGGAAGAAGAGCCAGCTGCTACAGGCCCCGGACATCCGGCCGCAGGCCGGACATCCGGCCAGGCCCGGACATCCGGCCAGGCCCGGACATCCGGCCCATCACCCGGAAATCCGGCCCCCTTCTATCCAGGAAGCTTCAGAACCAGCCAAGCCAGCCCGGACATCCGGTCCACAGGCCCGGACATCCGGCCCCTCGCGAGCCACCGAACATCCGGCCCCTTCTCCCAGAAATCCGTCCCCTCCATCACCGAATGCATCTAGAAGACCCAGGCCAGCCAGGACATCCGGCCTCCCAGCCCAGACATCCGGCCCGTCGCGAAGCCCCGGACATCTGGCCCCCAGCCCGGACCTCCGGCACCTGCCTGTGCGCAGAGAACGATCCAATGGCCCATGTACCCCTCTCACTTACCCCTTCATGGACTAGCACTATATATACTCCCCCACCTCCTCCTAGTTAGGGTTAGCTTTGTGATAGCTCGTTTGAGATAGAGCATAGCTCATCCATACCGGATCTACTCCACGTGAGGGACCGTGCCTCTTAGGAGAAGATCCACCATGGATTCAAGACCCCTTTACGGGAAGATCCCTCGTGGATTCAAGACCTCCTGTCGGAGATGAGCTACCGCCACTTGTATCGTCCGTTGTTGACCTTGTATCTCATGCTACTCGTGCTTCGATGATCTAGACCTTGTGTGATTGACCTCTTGTCGGTTGAGTGTTTCTCTCGTTTTCCCCCATGATTCTCTTTGTTTTCTTCCGCTCGTTCTTCGTGTCTCCCCATAGGATCCACTCCAAACGTGAAGGATCGGCCCCTAGGGTTCCGCCCTACATCAGCATGCGTAAGAAAATAGGTCTAATCATTTCAGCAAAACGCTCAAAGTCCTCATCATCCTTTGACTTGGATGGTTTAGGAGGAAAGGGCATGGGTTTCTGAACCCATGGTTCTCTTTCTTTACCGTGCTTCCTAGCAACAAAATCTCTCTTATCATAATGTTGGTTTCTTGATTGTGGGTTATCAAGATCAACAACAGGTTCAATTTCTATATCATTGCTATCACTAGGTTGAGCATCTACATGAACATCATTATTAGCAGTATCATCAGGTTCATGTTCATCTCCGGATTGTGTTTCAGCATCAGAGATAGAAGTAGTATTAGGATTCTCAGGTTTTCTACATTAGGTTCACTAGAAGTTTGCAAGGTCCTATCATTCTTCTTTTTCTTCTTCTTAGAAGAACTAGGAACATCTAGATTATTATTCTGAGAATCTTGTTCAATCCTTTTAGGGTGGCCTTTAGGATACAAAGGTTCCTGAGTCATTCTACCAGTTCTAGTAGCCACTCTAACAGCAAAGTCATTTTTCTTATTTAATTCAGCAAACAATTCATTCTGAGCCTTAAGTACTTGTTCAGCTTGAGTAGCAATCATGGAAGCATGTTTACTAGTGAGTTTAAGTTCACCTTTAACTCTAGCTACATAATCATTCAAGCGTACTATCGTATAAGCATTATTCTTCAATTGTCTACCAATGTAATCATTGAAATTTGCTTGTCTATTCATGAAATCATCCAATTCATGTAAGCATGGGCTATGAAAGTTAGTAGATGGGATTTCATCTTTATCATATCTATAGAGAGAATTTACCTTTACTACCTGTGTCGAGTTATCAAGACAATGGGGTTCTTCAACAGGCGGTATATTAAGACCATGTATTTCTTCGATGGGAGGTAAATTCTTAACATCTTTAGCTTTAATACCTTTTTCTTTCATTGATTTCTTTGCCTCTTGCATATCTTCAGGACTGAGAAATAAAACACCTCTCTTCTTCGGAGTGGGTTTAGGAATAGGCTCAGGAGTTGGCTCAATTGGTTCAGGAATTTCTTCAGGAATTGGCTCAGGGAGAGTCCAATTATTTTCATTAGTCAACATATTATTCAATAATATTTCAGCATCGTCGACTATTCTTTCCCTGAAAACACAACCAGCACAACTATCCAAGTAGTCCTTGGAAGCATCGGTTAGTCCATTATAGAAGATATCAAGTATTTCATTTTTCTTAAGTGGATGATCAGGCAAAGCATTAAGTAACCGGAGAAGCCTCCCCCAAGCTTGTGGGAGACTCTCTTCTTTGATTTGCACAAAATTATATATTTTCTGCAAGGCAGCTTGTTTCTTATGAGCAAGGAAATATTTAGCAGAGAAGTAATAAATCATATCCTGGGGACTACGCACACAACCAGGAGCAAGAGAATTATACCAAGTCTTAGCATCGCTCTTTAATGAGAACAGAAATATCTTAAGGATATAAAAATAGTGAGACTTCTCATCATGAGTAAACAGGGTAGCTATATCATTTAACTTGGTAAGATGTGCCACAACAGTTTCAGATTCAAGGCAATAAAAAGGATCAGATTCAACTAAGGTAATAATCTCAGGATCAACAGAGAATTCATAATCCTTATCAGTAACACAGATAGGTGAAGTAGCAAAAGCAGGGTCATGTTTCATTCTAGCATTCAGAGACTACTGCTTCCATTTAGCTAATAGTTTCTTAAGATAATTTCTATCATTGCAAGCAAAGATAGCTTCAGCAGCTTCTTTATTCATAACATAACCCTTAGGAACAACAAGCAATACATAATCATTGGGAGAATTGTCATCATCACTATCATCAATAATAGCATCTTCAATATTTTCATTCCCCCTAACTCTAGCAAGTTGTTCACCAAGAAATTCACCTAATGGCAAAGTAGTATCACACACACAAGTAGTTTCATCATGCATAGCAGAAGTGGCATCATCAATAACATGCGACATATCAGAATTCATAGCAGTAGCAGGTTTAGGTGTCGCAAGCCTACTAATAACGGAAGGAGAATCTAGTGCAGAGCTAGATGGCAGTTCCTTACCTCCCCTCGTAGTTGAGGGCAAAATCTTGGTTTTAGCGTCTTTCAAGTTCTTCATAGTGATCAACAGATATAAATCCCAAGTGACTCAGAGAATAGAGCTATGCTCCCCGGCAACAGTGCCAGAAATTAGTCTTGATAACCCACAAGTGTAGGGGATCGCAACAACTTTCGAGGGTAAAGTATTCAACCCAAATTTATTGATTCGACACAAGGGGAGCCAAAGAATATTCTTGAGTGTTAGCAGTTGAGTTGTCAATTCAACCACACCTGGATAACTTAGTATCTGCAGCAAGGTATTTAGTAGCAAAGTAGTATGATAGTAATGGTAACGATAGCAACAGTGAAGGTAAATGTTTTGGGTTTTTTTGTAGTAGTTGTAACAGTAGCAACGGAAAAGTAAATAAGCGAAGAACAATATATGAAAAGCTCGTAGGCAATGGATCAATGATGGATAATTATGCCAGATGTGATTCCTCATGTAATAGCTATAACATAGGGTGACACAGAACTAGCTCCAGTTCATCAATGTAATGTAGGCATGTATTCCGTAAATAGTCATATGTGCTTATGGAAAAGAACTTGCATGACATCTTTTTTCCTACCCTCCCGTGGCAGCGGGGTCCTAGCGGAAACTAAGGGATATTAAGGCCTCCTTTTAATAGAGAACTGGACCAAAGCATTAACACATAGTGAATACATGAACTCCTCAAACTACGGTCATCACCGAGAAGTATCCCGATTATTGTGACTTCGGGGTTGTCGGATCATAACACATAATAGGTGACTATAGACTTGCAAGATAGGATCAAGAACACACATATATTCATGAAAACATAATAGGTTCAGATCTGAAATCATGGCACTCGGGCCCTAGTGACAAGCATTAAGCATAGCAAAGTCATAGCAACATCAATCTCAGAACATAGTGGATACTAGGGATCAAACCCTACCAAAACTAACTTGATTACATGGTAAATCTCATCCAACCCATCACCGTCCAGCAAGCCTACGATGGAATTACTCACGCACGGCGGTGAGCATCATGAAATTGGTGATGGAGGATGGTTGATGATGACGACGGTGATGAATCCCCCTCTCCGGAGCCCCGAACGGACTCCAGATCAGCCCTCCCGAGAGAGATTAGGGCTTGGCGGCGGCTCCGTGTCGTAAAACGCGATGAAACTTTCTCTCTAATTTTTTTCTCCGTGAGACGGAAGATATAGAGTTGGAGTTGAGGTCGGTGGAGGTCCAGGGGGCCCACGAGATAGGGGGGCGCGCCCTACAGGGGGGCGCGCCCCCTGTCTCGTGGACAGGCCCTGGGGCCCCTGGTGTATTTTTTTCGCCCAGAAATTCTTATTAATTCCAAAAGTACCTCCGTGGATTTTCAGGACATTCCGAGAACTTTTCTTTTCTACACATAAAACAACATCATGGCAGTTCTGCTGAAAACAGCGTCAGTCCGGGTTAGTTTCATTCAAACCATGCAAGTTAGAGTCCAAAACAAGGGCAAAAGTGTTTGGAAAAGTAGATACATTGGAGACGTATCATCTATCAAGCCGAACTACTTCAACACCTCAGCTGACATGGCAGCTGCAACATCTCCTCACCGACCTGCTCCATCTCCTCGTCTGGACTGGGGGCTTTGTCATCCCTTCATCGACCTACTCCGGAGACTTCGGCGTGGTCAACTGACCAACTTCGTCATGTTAGCTGGACCGGGGGCTTTGCCTCGGCAAGCCAACCTTTGCCAGCATCGCCATGCCGTTGCTCCATCACTCACCAGGCAATGGGTGTGCGGATCAAGTCCCAATTTTGGGAGTAACCTTTTTTCAGATTGCTACAACAAATAAACCAGGTGCTATTAATCCTAGTAACTATTTTGCTTGGGTTTATTTTTTTGAAAAATTATTACTCTAGTTTGTTCCATCATCTGTACACAGGTCTGTCAAATGATGGCTGCATTAATGATGGTTGCGCGATGGTTCGGTCCGTTTCCCGTCTGTAGTTCGATGAACGCCGCATTTGGAGCCCGGACCGCCCTGCAAATTCAGGCTTCATCATGCCTTCACTGCATCACGCCGACGCCCTGCATCGACATTGCCTTCGGCACCAGGCCACATCTCTTTGAATAAATTATTTTTGCGTAAAGCAATTATGCAAGGATTATATATATATATATATATATATATATATATATATTATTTCTTGGACCACACTATTTTATGTGTGCATGCAGTCGATTTTGACTGCGCGGTCACTACTCCGGAGTGCCGAACTCCTTGCCCGGACACCTCGGGCCATGGGGCTGGGACCTCGGTCATGCCGAGGACTGCGAACCTTGTCAGATCTGTCACATATCAATGGGCGTCTTCGTCCCACCACAAGCCCGAATCGCATCATCAACACGGAGCACATTAACCAGCTAAGTCGCTTTCATGCTCAAAGACTTTCTGTTTTGAATTTTGTTTGGTTCGAACAAGCATTATACTTTTTTGGCAAAAAGTTGTTTGTGACCAAATTCCTTGTCAAAACTTTGTTTGTGACACACAAATTCAAATACCCCGTTTACTTGGGGGCTTCCTTTATGAAGCATTTCCTATTGCATATGATTATACTTGTATGACTTCGTTCCTTGTTCATGTATTATGCCACGGTATGCACCATATTGACCTAAGTGTTCTGCAAGCTGGGTTGCCTCGCTCCTGTGCTTACCCCTACGTTCCCAATTGTTCGGCTAGGGAGTAAAGGGAGCACCTCTGCGATTGTCACGACCGGGTCATCCGAGCTCGGACCTTAGACTGGGTGAAGCCAAAAGCTAGTGCTCTTATTGTTTTCAATCATGGTCGGCACACAACGGAACTCATGAGTACAAAAAATCTATTACACAAGAGGTACTATTTTCTTCGAAGATGCTTCTTACACTTCGTTAGTAATATAGCATAAGTTCCCTGAGCGCGCTTTGTCTGTTACAGCCTTATGGCCTGATTGCATGGTTGTCGGAAACACTGTCGATATTCTCGACAGGTGGAGTACATAACACTTTTCGGTCCTTGATCAAAGAGGGAGAAGCAGACGGCCGATTAAGATGCGTTTAAAGTTCGGGTGAACACAGATATGATATAAGTACTTCGGTACACACAATCATTATAACATAAAATTCTTTTCCCCAAGTCACTTGGGGGCTCTTAAAATTTACATGATTTGTTTTATAGTAAATGTGCAATGCCGGACACCTTTAGAGATTCGGCAAAAAACATTCTCGGATATTGTTATATATGTATCGGTTTCAAATTGTGTCTTCGGTCAATAGTTGGGTTGCCCGGCTCCTGCGCTTGCCTCCTACGTTCCGCTTTGTTCGGCTAGGTGTGCAAAGGGAGAACCATTGTGATTGTGCTTCTAGCTCGCATGGTTAAGCACCTTAGTGGAGAAAGCCGAAAACTAACTATCACAATAAGCGTAAACCGGTTAGCGATCCGATGATTATGTTAAATGACAGACCGTTCATAACATTGGCCGAAGTGTTTACGGCTTGACCTCGACTGTCGTCGAATACTAACTGGGGGCTCGTAGCTAGCTTCCCCAGTTTAAAGCTCCTATGACTAAGTGAAATTTATAAAGTCCGGATATCTGATTGCCTCGTTTCCGCTAACATAACCGCCTTCGGGCACCGAGACGTCGGCTAAGGGTTGTCTTGTTATTGCGGAAACACCCTGCATAGTATCTACAAAGGGGTAGAAGCCGACGATGGGCTACTTTCAACTGATAAGCGGGCGCAACGGAGTCAAAATAAACATATCATCGGCATTTGTATTTAATATACAAGGGCCGCCTTCCGTAATCATCGTTATAAAGCCATAAATATGCATCAATTTGACTTAAGATTTTTTACCAAGCTGGGTTGCCTGGCTCCTATGCTTACCCCTACGTTCCTGATTGTTCGGCTAGGCGGTAAAGGGGGCACCTCTGTGATTGTTACTACCGGGTCATCCGAGTTAGTACCTTAGACTGGGTGAAGCCGAAAGCTAGCAATCTTGAAGGATCACATTGGTCGGCAACGACGGAAGTGAAAATTTTGGTTCATTAATACCATAGAATTCAGGAACTTTCTCTGAACTGAATCCTCAATATTTTCCTCCCACATTGATCGGAGGTGAGATTTCATGATCATGATAAGCATGACGACCCAAAGAAAGGAACCGATAGCGGGACTATTTTCTTTGGAAGATGTTTCTTACGTTAAAAAGTAATATAACATATCTCTCTGCGTACATTTGTTTATAAAACCATATGGCCGGATTGCCTTGTTTGCCATAAATCTTTGCCCTCATAAAGGCTTTGTAAAGTAGGACAAACACTCCTCGGCTGCTGGACGAAGAGGTTGAAGCCATGGTCGGTCAAAAAAGTTTTGTACAATGCGGATCCGAGCATTAATGATATCGAGTACTTGGATATATAGAATCATTACACATAATTTGTGATTTTACTTCGGAGATCGATGAAGGAAATATGCCCTAGAGGCAATAATAAAGTTATTATTTATTTCCTCATATCATGATAAATGTTTATTATTCATGCTAGAATTGTATTAACCGGAAACATGATACATGTGTGAATACATAGACAAACATATAGTCACTAGTATGCCTCTACTTGACTAGCTCATTAATCAAAGATGGTTATGTTTCCTAACCATTGACATGTGTTGTCATTTGATTAATGGGATCACATCATTAGGAGAATGAGGTGATTGACATGACCCATCCCGTTAGCTTAGCACTTGATCGTTTAGTATTCTGCTATTGCTTCCTTCATGACTTATACATGTTCCTGTAACTATGAGAATTGTGTAACTCCCGTTTACCGGAGGAACACTTTGGGTACTACCAAACGTCACAACGTAACTGGGTGATTATAAAGGAGTACTACAGGTGTCTCCGAAGGTACATGTTGAGTTAGCATAATTCGAGATTAGGTTCTGTCACTCCGATTGTCGGAGAGGTATCTCTGGGCCCTCTCGGCAATGCTCATCACCTAAGCCTTGCAAGCATGTAACTAATGAGTTAGTTATAAGATGAAGTATTACAGAACGAGTAAAGAGACTTGTCGATAACGAGATTGAACTAGGTATTGGATACCGACGATCGAATCTCGGACAAGTAACATACCGATGACAAAGGGAACAACGTATGTTGTTATGCGGTTTGACCGATAAAGATCTTCGTAGAATATGTAGGAACCAATATGGGCATCCAGGTCCCGCTATTGGTTATTGACCAGAGATGTGTCTCAGTCATGTCTACATCGTTCTCGAACCGTAGGGTCCGCACGCTTAAGGTTTCGATGACAGTTATATTATGAGTTTATGTATTTTGATGTACCGAAGGTTGTTCGGAGTCTCGGATATGATTACGGACATGACGAGGAGTCTCGAAATGGTCGATACATAAAGATTGATATATTGGACGGATATATTTGGACACCGGAAAGGTTCCGGAGAAGTTTGGAGCCCCGGGAGGTTACCGGAACCCCCCGGGAGGTATATGGGCCTTATTGGGCCCATGTAGGAGGAAGAGAGAAGGAGCAAGGGAGGGGGGCGCCCCCCCAAGCCCAATCCGAATTGGGGAGGGGGGCCGGCCCCCCCTTTCCTTTCTCCTTCCCCCTCTTCCTATTACTACTACTAGTACTACTTCCTAATACTAGTACTCTTTCCTTCCCCCTCCAAATAAGATAAGGAAAAGAGAGGGAAACCTACTTGGAGTAGGTTTCCCCCTCCTCATGGCGCGCCCCCTAGGGCCGGCCACCTCCTCCCTCCCTCCTTTATATACGGGGGTAGGGGGGCACCCTAGAACACACAAGTTGATCATTGATCGTTCCTTAGCCGTGTGCGGTGCCCCCCTCCACGATATTACACCTCGGTCATATTGTAGCGGTGCTTAGGCGAAGCCCTGCAACAGGAGAACATCAAGATCGTCACCACGCCGTTGTGCTGATGGAACTCCCCCTCGGCGCCTCTGCTGGATCGGAGATCGAGGGTGCGTCATCGAGCTGTACGCGTGTCAAGAACTCAGAGGTGCCGGAGTAACGGTACTTGGATCGGTTGAACCGGAGGACGTACGACTACTTCCTCTACGTTGCGTCAACGCTTCCGCTTCGGTCTACGAGGGTACGTAGACAACACTCTCCCCTCGTTGCTATATCATCACCATGATCTTGCGTGTGCGTAGGAAAATTTTGAAATTACTATGTTCCCCAACAATCGATCCTTCATTCGACCACCCGTGCCCACATTAAGGCTCGGGGGCTACTGGGCTTCATGCTTATCATTTACAAATATTAAAGGGGTACATCGATCCCCTGATCTGGTGTTGCCACCCGACCAGTGTCTCGGGGGCTACTGCATTGCCTATTCAATGCAGTAAATTCAAAGTGCTCACTGGTCGGATTGACCGAACTATGGGCAAACGCGTCTTCGGATAACAATAGATACCATCTGGACCTATCTGGCGTCAAGCTAATATATTGTGGCAACTTCTCAAGACCCTCTCTCAAGGGCCCGTTCGCTGATCACTATTATCTCTAATATATTACACTCTGTTTCTATTCCTACGTATGCTGCCGAGCTAGGAATTGATCCTCAGGCCAATTTCGCGCATCGACCTGAGTCTCACGGGCTACTAGGAACAACGGTTTCATGTTTTCCTTTAGGTGCATCTCGGGTTTCAGACTGACACACACTTTGAGGGCTACTGGATATAGTCCGGCGTTGGAGCTCGGATACTATCCGGTGTTGGAGCTCGGATACAGCCCGGCGTTGGTGCTCGTCTACAAAAGATACCTCGAATACAGTTCGGCATTGGAGCTCAATGTAAGAGGAAACCGCCGCACGGGAACAACTTCAAACCCGAGGTGTGGCATAAAAATAACAAGGCATTGATAAAGGCCGGAAACTTAAAGTGGCTCCTCAAATACCCGACGTGTAAACTCTTCGAATGCACTTCGGCGATCCTCAAGATCGAAGATGAGAAGATTTGTTGAACCAGTTTTCAAGACCGAAGACCGAAGATGAAGAGCAGTTCGGAAGAATCGAGGAGCATCCCCAACTTGAAGACCGGTTCAGGGGGTACTCACCATGTCGTCTCCCAATCAGTTAG
Organism: Triticum aestivum; assembly: GCF_018294505.1. Lineage (NCBI taxonomy): Eukaryota > Viridiplantae > Streptophyta > Magnoliopsida > Poales > Poaceae > Triticum > Triticum aestivum. The sequence continues at coordinate 542,109,555 of NC_057801.1, forward strand.
ATTGTGCCGAGGACCCCGATGGTCGTATACTCATGGGCCAGTTCGGACAGCTGCCGCATACAAGGAAGATTCCACAAGACTTGGTGATCAAGGCAAGGACTCCTCCCCACCGAAGTATTCGGCTAGGACTCTTGTTATCCTAGGCCTCTAGTGCATTATATAAACCGAGGCCAGGCTAGTCAATAGATCATATACACAATCATAACCATAGGCTAGCTTCTAGGGTTTAGCCTCTATGATCTCGTGGTAGATCAACTCTTGTAATACTCATATCATCAAGATCAATCAAGCAGGAAGTAGGGTATTACCTCCATAGAGAGGGCCCGAACCTGGGTAAACATTGTGTCCCCCGCCTCCTGTTACCATTATCCTTAGACGCACAGTTCGGGACCCCCTACCCGAGATCCGCCGGTTTGGACACCGACATCGAGCCCCTCAAGCCGAGCTGATATTTTGAGTATTGAATTTTGGTATGCCGCCATTTTTGGGTCTTTTGCATTGAATCTCCATTTATTTGGGATATTGCAAGGTTCGAATCCCCACGCACCTCTAGGCGTTCTATGCCCATAGAGACAGCCATTCGGAGACCATGTAGTAATGCCTCGTATTTGACTGCATTGTTGGAATCCGTATACATGATTTGTAACACATAGCGGACTGTGTCCCCCGTAGGGGATGTCAAGATGACACCAGCCCCCAGTTCAGCTAACATTTAGAGCCATCAAAGTACATGATCCAGTTGGAGTATGTGTTGTACTCTTTAGGGAGCTCGGCTTCCATCCACTCGGTGACAAAGTCGGCCAGCACCTGAGATTTAATAGCTCGGCATGGCTTGTATGTTACTTCAAATGGTAAGAGTGAAGGAAATATGCCCTAGAGGCAATAATAAAGTTATTATTTATTTCCTCATATCATGATAAATGTTTATTATTCATGCTAGAATTGTATTAACCGGAAACATGATACATGTGTGAATACATAGACAAACATATAGTCACTAGTATGCCTCTACTTGACTAGCTCATTAATCAAAGATGGTTATGTTTCCTAACCATAGACATGTGTTGTCATTTGATTAATGGGATCACATCATTAGAAGAATGATGTGATTGACATGACCCATTCCGTTAGCATAGCACTTGATCGTTTAGTATGTTGCTATTGCTTTCTTCATGACTTATACAAAGTTCCTACAACTATGAGATTGTGCAACTCACGTTTACCGGAAGAACACTTTGTGTGCTACCAAACGTCACAACGTAACTGGATGATTATAAAGGTGCTCTACAGGTGTTTTCGAAGGTACATTGTCACGACCGGTTTTCCAATAAAAATCTTTATTGATAAACCAGTCTTTTGAGTCCAGTATGAGAGAAATCCTCCTCACTGGTAGACAATTTCTTGATACAATAAGCCAGTAGCATAAAATATATTACAGGGTTGAACTACGGTCGCTCAACCAAATTATTACAAGCACGCCAATAATCATACATAATGGCGGACAGGATACGGTGGTGTGGAGACATACTACTGACTCATGGATAGGTTGGTGGTGGAAAAGCACAGCGGGAAGGGAAATACAAGACTCTAAGAATATCATTTCATCGAACGTCGAGGTGAGGCTCGATAAATTTATTTGGTAGCGGAAGCGGATATAAAACAGTGGCCAAATCCAGGGTCGCACGAGACTGACTGGGACTCCTCTAAGTGTCGGACTCGCTATCGAACTCTTCATCCATGAGATCGCCTTCGTCAGCATCTGGCCAAATCAACAAGCCAGTGAGTACTTTGAAAGTACTCGCAAGATAGTTCGGACGTAAGATATAACAAATGCATGCATGGTTGCAACATGATTAATTCCTTAATGCACAATAAATAAAATTGGCATAACGGGTAAGTAAAATGGGAAAACGGCGGTAGTCCGCCTGAAATTCCACAGAACATAAATAAGGACCGATCGGGTGTCTGAAGCGACGCCTCGAAAGGTGAACAAATAAAAATAAGGAAATGATGCCACAGTCGGGCATCTTAGCAACACCACATAAAGGGCTTTTAAAAGAAATGCCACGGTCGGACGTCTGAGCGACATCGCAGAAAGGGCTTTAAAAGAAATGCCACAGTCGGACGTCTGAGTGACATCGCAGAAAGAACTTTAAAAGAAATGCCACAGTCGGACGTCTGAGCGACATCACATAAAGGGCTTTAAAAGAAATGCCACAGTCGGACGTCTGGGCGACATCACATAAAGGGCTTTAAAAGAAATGCCACAGTCGGACGTCTGAGCGACATCGCAGAAAGGACTTTAAAAGAAATGCCACAGTCGGACGTCTGAGCGACATCACATAAAGGGCTTTTATTCACAAGTAAATAATACTCATAATAAACATTCAATTCATGAAAACAAACGGGTTAGTCCATCCACAGGAGTAATCATTTAACCGGACTTAGCACTCATGCGATTCACCGGAGTCTCTGTCATCAAAGCTGACAATTGATTAGGATAAGATGGAACGAAACTTGACATGGAAGAGATGATTTGGAGGATTATATGACTCTGCAGAGTTTGTACAAAATTTTTCCCACAGTCAACGGATTTCCGTAATCACGAAGGACTAGTTCCGTTATGGTATTTCGGAAGAAAACACAGCTAACCGGTACACACCCATCCTACCTCTCGATGCTAGTAATCACCCTAGTCATTGTCCAAGAAAAACTTTTGAGACGGGGAGATCACAATCTCGAATAGCATGGGATCAAATTTATATACGCGCGCTCTAAGGGGTGCCCCCCTCTCGGTCCCAACCGGAAACACCCATGCCCCCTGACCGGATGACTGGCTTTAATCCAGGGCCATGGAACCATCATCACGGCCTCTCCTCTTTGGTGTGTACCATGAAAGCGGTTTGCAACTTACTAAACCATATTCCTTGCGGAAAACATGTGGTAGTACAAGGAAGGAAATGATAGGTACTGGACCGATATGGTTTGACACTGAAGTCATATGGTCTGGTGTACGACTGGCATGCTACAACACGGAGGTTCAACGGATCCGTTTTGGTGTTAAACTGGCCGGGGTTTGGGTGTTAAGGGCGAGCTCGACGGAACGGTGATGGTGCGGGCCCGCCGGCGGCGGAGAGCGCGTTCCGTGCTTGCCGGTCACGGTGGCTGTGCTACGGGCGTGCGCTAGCGTGCATGAGGCCACGCGGAGAGCCAGGGAGCGATGGGCGGCGCGGAACGGCGTTCTGCCGTGGTGTGCCTCCTGTCGGCCGCCACGGGAGGTCCCGACGCCGCAGAAGACGCCGGCGAGGGTGAGCCAGCGCGCTACCGACGCCAGGAAGGCTCCACGCACGCGTGTGCAGCTTCGGACAAGAGGAATCGGCGGCGAGGAATGTGCCAAGGGCACTGTGGCCGCGTGACTGAAACTGACGGACGGAAGATGACACTGAAACTGAATTTTTCTGAACTTTGAACAGTAACAGTGCCCACAAGGTGTTCGACCGAATGAAAAAGGCCTCTGGTGATTTTTCCTTGAGCTGATTTTTGGTGGAGTGGCTTCTCCTTGCTCAAGTAGGCTGCATGATTTTTGGTGGAATTTTTGGAGCAGTGTGGATATGAATTTCACCAAATTTGGCCAATCTGGTCCAAACTTGCAGAGACTGTATTTTGAAAAATTTGAAAAGAGGAGGAGTGGATCAAGATGGTTCTGGGTTGTGGGTTCAAAGGACAATCCAGGAGAATTGGTTTGAGGTCAAAACTCAAATGCAATAGGGCACTTGCTTTGGAAATCTCTCAGGCTCCAAATAATTTTCAGAATTGAAATGAGGGGAAAAATAATTAGAGAAAAATCCAAAACTTGTTTGGATTAGTTGGGACAGAGAACTTATGTTGATCACAAGGTGTAGGGGAGGTTTTGGAGGGGTTTTACCACATGGGCAAAAATGCCAAGTCATGGTGGTTCCAAGATATGAAAATCCCAAATTTCATGGAGTTTCTTTTTAAAAGAAAAAGATTAAACTCCCAAAATAATTTTGAGAGAGAACCAACAGAGAAGAAGTTTCAAAAGGTCAAACGCCAAAGTTTTGAAGCAAGAATAAAGACCTTGCCAAAGGAAAGAAAGTTTTTTTTAAGAGGAAGGTTTTCTGAAAAATTTTTAAATGGCCTCTTTTCAAAAACCACAAAGTTTTTGCTGAAAACCAAGGTAAAATTTTTGGAGTGTCACAACACCTACCCCCTTAGGAAAAATCTCGTCCCCGAGATTTCAGCTGATCCTTAAATAAGTGTGGATGCTCCGTCCGAAGAAAATCCTCGCTTTCCCAGGTTGTTTCACTGTCGGAGTGATTGCTCCACTGGACTTTGAAAAACTTGATGGTTTTCTGTCGGGTCCTCCTTTCGGACTCCTCTAATATTCTTATGGGACGTTCTCGATAAGTGAGGTCTGGCTGTATGTCAATGTTCTCATGAGATACTTGTTTCTCTGGGTTGCTTACGCACTTCCTTAATTGAGAGACGTGGAACACGTCGTGAATGTCGGACAAGTCTTCGGGTAAGTCTAGCTGGTAGGCTACAGTGCCTCTTCGTGCCACTATGCAAAATGGTCCAATGAATCTTGGTGCTAATTTTCCTTTAATCTTAAACCATTGCAATCCTCTCATTGGGGATACTCTCAAGTATACGAATTCACCAGGTTCGAAGCTGACCCTACGATGTTTCTGATCATAATAACTTTTCTGTCGACTTTGAGCGGTCTTAAGTCGGTCCCTGATTAGCTTGACTTTTTCCTCGGCTTCTCTGAGCATATCTGGTCCGAAGATGCGGCTGTCTCCGGTCTCTGACCAATTTAACGGGGTACGACATCTCCTTCCGTATAGGGCTTCGAAAGGAGCCATTTGCAGGCTGGCCTGGTAACTGTTGTTGTATGCGAACTCGGCATATGGCAGGCTGTCCTCCCAACTGGTTCCATAGGTGAGGACACATGCTCTCAGCATGTCTTCTAAAACTTGGTTTACGCGTTCTGTTTGTCCATCAGTCTGAGGATGGTATGCGGTACTGAAGGCTAGTTGGGTTCCCAGAGCCTGTTGTAATTGCTCCCAAAATCTTGAGACAAACTGAGTGCCTCTGTCGGAAATTATAGTCTTCGGGACACCGTGCAGACAGACTATGCCGGAAAGATAAATCCTGGCAAGCCTCTGAGTGGTGTAGGTTGTCTTCACTGGAATAAAGTGTGCTACTTTGGTCAACCTGTCAGTGATGACCCATATGGCATCATTCCCGTGTCGTGACCGAGGTAATCCGACAATAAAATCCATCCCTATTTCATCCCATTTCCACTCAGGTATTTTGTTAGGTTGCAGTAGTCCGGCTGGTCTCTGATGTTCAGCTTTTATGCGTTGACACGAGTCGCAGCATGCAATGAAAGCGGCTATGTCCCTCTTCATACCGTGCCACCAAAATCTTTCCTGAATATCCTTATACATTTTGGTTCCTCCAGGGTGGATCAAATATGGAGTGGTGTGTGCTTCAGTTAAAACTTGCTGTTTAAGGTCTTCTATGTTTGGCACGCATAGCCTTTCTCCGTACCATAATATTCCTTCATTGTCTATGATGAATTCCGAGGCCTTGCCCATACTCAACTTCCTTTTAATTCCTTCAATGCTGGGGTGACCGGACTGACCCTCTTTAATTTTCTCCACAAGGTGTGGTTGTACTTCCAAGTTTGATATGGTGCCTTCTGCTACCATTATCAAGTTGAGCTTGACAAATTCTTGATGGAATTCGGGCCTCAAGCTGTGCAGATAGTTCCCGTCGGAGCTGGGGTTCCGACTCAGGGCATCGGCCACTACGTTTGCTTTCCCTGGATGGTAATGGATACCAACATCATAATCCTTTACCAATTCTAACCAGCGGCGTTGCCGTAAATTTAGTTCTGGCTGCGTAAAAATGTATTTGAGGCTTTTGTGATCCGTATATATCTCACATCGATTCCCAAGTAGAAAATGCCTCCATTCCTTGAGTGCATGAATAACTGCTGCCATTTCTAAATCATGAGTGGGATAATTTTCCTCGTGTTTGCGAAGTTGCCTTGAAGCGTAGGCGACAACCTTGCCTTCTTGCATCAACACGCATCCGAGACCCTTTTTGGATGCGTCACAAAATACTTCAAAATTCTTGTGTATATCGGGTACAGTTAATACTGGTGCTGTTGTTAATTTCCGCTTTAGCTCTTGGAAACTTTTCTCGCAGGCTTCTGTCCATTCAAACTTCTTATCTTTCTTGAGTAACTGTGTCATAGGCTTGGATATGGTGGAAAATCCTTCAATAAATCTGCGGTAATACCCTGCCATTCCCAAGAAACTTCGTATGTCTGTTACGCTGGCTGGTGACTTCCAGTCAAGTACGGCCTTGACTTTCTCTGGGTCCACTGCTATACCGTCTTGAGTCAGCACGTGGCCTAGAAAACCTACTTGTCTTAGCCAAAATTCGCACTTGCTGAACTTGGCATACAATTGGTGTTTCCTTAGCTCTCCTAGTACAATCCTGAGATGTTCTGCGTGCTCTTCTGGTGTTTTGGAGTATACCAGAATATCGTCGATGAATACTACGACGAATTTGTCCATAAACTTCATAAATACTTTGTTCATGAGGTGAACAAAATATGCCGGGGCGTTAGTTAATCCAAATGGCATCACTGTGAACTCGTACAGTCCATATCTGGAGGTGAAGGCTGTTTTGGGGATATCTTCCGTTCGTACCTTCAATTGATGGTATCCTGACCTTAAGTTAATCTTTGAGAATACCTTGGCCTGAGCAAGTTGATCAAACAAATCATTTATCCTTGGCATCGGGTATTTGTTTTTGACTGTGACCATGTTAAGTGCTCGATAGTCGATACACAATCTCAGCGTTCCATCCTTCTTCTTGGCAAATAAAATTGGTGATCCCCAAGGTGAGGAGCTGGCCCGAATGTACCCTTTATCCAGTAATTCCTTTATCTGCTTCTTCAATTCGATCAACTCGGATGGTGCCATTCTGTATGGTTTCTTGTATATGGGGGTGGTTCCTGGTGCTAGCTCAATGCGGAATTCTATTTCTCGATCTGGTGGCATGCCTGGCAGCTCTTCAGGGAATACATCTGGAAATTCACACACTACTGGAACCTTGTTTAGCTCAGAAACGTCCACCTTATTTAATCTCGGTTGTCGGGGTCTTTTTCCTTCCTTGGCTGATACTCTTATTGTCTTCCCTTGGTGGTGTGTGAGAATCACGGTCCTGTTGAAACAGTCTATAAAACCTTTATTGGTGGTTAGCCAATCCATCCCTAGGATGACATCCAGTCCTTTATTTTCCAATACAATAAGATTTGCGTAAAACTCCAATCCTTCAAACTCAATGACCACATTCTGACAGTAATTCTGAGAAACTTGCTGAATCCCGGGGGACTTGATTGTTATGGATTTCTCCAAAGGAAGCATCGAAAAGTTATTTTGCAAAGCAAAACTTTTCGAGATGAAAGAGTGAGAAGCTCCAGAATCAAACAAAACCATTGCAGGTATTGTGTTGACAGGAAACGTATCGAGTACGATATCCGAAGCATTTTGTGCCTCCTCTTTGGTTACGTGGTTCAGATGACCCTTCCTGTGGTTATTGTTGGGATTGAAATTGTTTCGTTTGGGCGCTGAATTATTGCCGCCGTTGTTCGGCTTTGGGGTTGAGTTCCTTGGCTTGGGGCACTGTTTGGCATAATGCCCTTCTTCTCCACAAGCATAAGAAGTAACGCCGGGGCGATAGGTGAATTCCTTGTCCCTTGCATGAAAATTCTTGATTGGGCGTGAGACGTTGGATGAGAATTTGGGTGTCCCACCCTTTTTAAAATCTATCTTGCTTCGGTGATTGCGAGAGTGATTAGTCTGGTCCCTTTTTCGCTTGCGGATATCTTCCAGACTGCGTCTCTCATTTTCCAGAGTAATGGCCTTGTCCACCAGCGTTTTAAAATCAGGAAAAGTGTGCACGACCAGTTGGCATTTAAGTGCGGGCGCCAGACCGTCAAGGAATTTCTCCATCTTCTTGATTTCAGTCATACGCTCCTCATTGGCGTAGCGGGATAATAGGGTAAATTGACTGTTGTAATCTGACACTGTCATGTTCCTTTGTTTGAGGTCATCAAATTCTCTCTTCTTGATTTTCATAATACTCTTAGGAATATGTGCACCACGGAAACCTTCCTTGAAATCATCCCAGGTTATGTCATTTTCGTTGGGATGCATGTGCAGAAAATTCTCCCACCACGATGCGGCTGCTCCTGTGAGATAGTGTGGAGCATATAGTACTTTCTCGAGATCTGAACACTTTGCAATAATTAATTTCCTCTCCATATCTCGAAGCCAGTCCTCGGCTTCAAGAGGCTTGTCAGTGTGAGAAAATGTTTGAGGACGTGTCTTCTGTAGCTCAGATAACTTGGAATGTTGCTGATACTGTCCATGGTGATTTCCCATGTTGATGACTTGGTTCATTATTTCACGATGTTGTTGCTGACTCTGTTCATAAAGGCGGCACATTTGTGAAAGTGCCGATTCATTTCCCGGTTGGCTTGACTGTCCCTGAGTGAACTCGTTGCTGGGTTGTGCATCATAATTTTCCTCTGATGGAATTGGCATGGAGCGAGTCCAAGGACGAGACATTTTTCACTCTGGTGATATATTTTGTAAAACCCATAAGAAAAGCGGAAAGAGTCGCAAAAATAAATCCATAAAATGCATAAAGCTGGCAAATAGAATTAAATAACTCAGTTTACTCAAGAAAAATAAAACGACTTGCGCCCGGAGAAGGACTGCTCATTACATATCATACACGCGGGCGGTAATTATACAATACATCACTCAGGATATGCGTACCTAATCCTGACATGTTATTAAGGCTAGTGCACTTCTCCAGATCCTACATGATGCGCAAATAGGCTACTACTCCCAGCCTATGCACATATCTTACAAGCGGTACAACACACGGCAGCTAAGCGTACTCAGGCAGAAATGTTGACGACCTCCCTTGCCCTGCCGAGGGCGAGGCGTAGCGAGGTTGGGGACTCGACCTCCTCCTCGCTAATGGGCTCCATACGTGTAGTGTTGCGCAGAGCGGGCGGAGCGGTTGCCAGGGGCGGAGCAACACGTACAGGAGTGGGCGCGAAGGTTGGTGTAGTACGCGCTGGAGTGGGTGCAATGACTTGGCTAAATTCTTCGGTAGAAGGCAGGCGACGAGTAGGCGTAAAAGATGCTGATGACGAGACAAAAGTCGGTGGCGAAGCGATGGGTAGGAGATCCCTCCTGTTGGCAGCACAGCCATGGACTGAGTCCATGCGGGTTGCTACAAAGTCATCCACCAGGTTGTCGAAGGCTGCCTCCAGGGCCCGGAGATACTCAATGAGCATCTCAAAAGCCTCGTCTCGTTCTCCTCTGGGGCAGGAATATGCGTAGTGACAGGTGTAAGGCACATGGCACGGAAGATAACGGTAACGACGAGTCTTCATCACGGGAAGGACATCCCTGAGACGAGCTATCGCCTCGCGGGCTGCCATCTGCATAGCATGCCTCTCCGTAGGCATGGCTCTTCCCATGAACCGGAAGCGGCGTAACTCACCACGCCCTCCCCTGACCTGCACCGCGGCCTGGTGCATGGTCAGACTGTCGTTGACTCGGTGCTGGTAGAGTGTGAAGACTGGGCGCACGGATGGCCCCATCGTGACCTGAACGATGGAAGAAAGAAGCTTGACGAACCCATCGGGCACGTTGGCGAAGGTCTGAGACTCGCAGCTGATGTCGGCCATCTACAAAAGTAGGCAAAATTCTGCAGGGTCAGATCATAAATTTATGCTGACTGACAGAAAATGACTACCATTGCAAAAATATAAATTAGCTCTATCAGGCTAATAACCAATTAGTGATCGCACCTAGTGGCTTCCTACAGTCAGCCTAGCTCTGGTACCAAGCTTGTCACGGCCGGTTTTCCAATAAAAATCTTTATTGATAAACCAGTCTTTTGAGTCCAGTATGAGAGAAATCCTCCTCACTGGTAGACAATTTCTTGATACAATAAGCCAGTAGCATAAAATATATTACAGGGTTGAACTGCGGTCGCTCAACCAAATTATTACAAGCACGCCAATAATCATACATAATGGCAGACAGGATACGGTGGTGTGGAGACATACTACTGACTCATGGATAGGTTGGTGGTGGAAAAGCACAGCGGGAAGGGAAATACAAGACTCTAAGAATATCATTTCATCGAACGTCGAGGTGAGGCTTGATAAATTTATTTGGTAGCGGAAGCGGATATAAAACAGTGGCCAAATCCAGGGTCGCACGAGACTGACTGGGACTCCTCTAAGTGTCGGACTCGCTATCGAACTCTTCATCCATGAGATCGCCTTCGTCAGCATCTGGCCAAATCAACAAGCCAGTGAGTACTTTGAAAGTACTCGCAAGACAGTTCGGACGTAAGATATAACAAATGCATGCATGGTTGCAACATGATTAATTCCTTAATGCACAATAAATAAAATTGGCATAACGGGTAAGTAAAATGGGAAAACGGCGGTAGTCCGCCTGAAATTCCACAGAACATAAATAAGGACCGATCGGGTGTCTGAAGCGACGCCTCGAAAGGTGAACAAATAAAAATAAGGAAATGATGCCACAGTCGGGCATCTTAGCGACACCACATAAAGGGCTTTTAAAAGAAATGCCACGGTCGGACGTCTGAGCGACATCGCAGAAAGGGCTTTAAAAGAAATGCCATAGTCGGACGTCTGAGCGACATCGCAGAAAGGACTTTAAAAGAAATGCCACAGTCGGACGTCTGAGCGACATCACATAAAGGGCTTTAAAAGAAATGCCACAGTCGGACGTCTGAGCGACATCACATAAAGGGCTTTAAAAGAAATGCCACAGTCAGACGTCTGAGCGACATCGCAGAAAGGACTTTAAAAGAAATGCCACAGTCGGACGTCTGAGCGACATCACATAAAGGGCTTTTATTCACAAGTAAATAATACTCATAATAAACATTCAATTCATGAAAACAAACGGGTTAGTCCATCCACAGGAGTAATCATTTAACCGGACTTAGCACTCATGCGATTCACCGGAGTCTCTGTCATCAAAGCTGACAATTGATTAGGATAAGATGGAACGAAACTTGACATGGAAGAGATGATTTGGAGGATTATATGACTCTGCAGAGTTTGTACAAAATTTTTCCCACAGTCAACGGATTTCCGTAGTCACGAAGGACTAGTTCCGTTATGGTATTTCGGAAGAAAACACAGCTAACCGGTACACACCCATCCTACCTCTCGATGCTAGGAATCACCCTAGTCATCGTCCAAGAAAAACTTTTGAGACGGGGAGATCACAATCTCGAATAGCATGGGATCAAATTTATATACGCGCGCTCTAAGGGGTGCCCCCCTCTCGGTCCCAACCGGAAACACCCATGCCCCCTGACCGGATGACTGGCTTTAATCCAGGGCCATGGAACCATCATCACGGCCTCTCCTCTTTGGTGTGTACCATGAAAGCGGTTTGCAACTTACTAAACCATATTCCTTGCGGAAAACATGTGGTAGTACAAGGAAGGAAATGATAGGTACTGGACCGATATGGTTTGACACTGAAGTCACATGGTCTGGTGTACGACTGGCATGCTACAACACTGCCACCGTACCCATCCTCATGCCAACACATGGCCATTCAAATTCACATTCATCCACGTATGGATCATCGAACTCTCTTACCTCATTATCACATAAAATAACGTTCATCGGTATGCTCACCGGCATGCCATGAAACTAACTAAATGCAAAACATGCCAAGACACTCATCATATCAAAAGTTCAAACATGCTTGCCTGGTTCAGAGTAGTCGGAGCCTAGCTCGGTGAAGTTCGCGGCTCCGTCACCTCCTTCGATATCTACGGTTTAAAGAAAATATATGCGCTAACGTAAATACCAAGGAGTGCACAGAAAGTAAACCAAATATTTTTCAAATAAATCTGATAAAAAACTAGACAAAATTTTAAAGAGAACAGAAAAAGAATCAATCAAAAATACTTTTCTGATAAAAAGTTATAAGGGTTTTTGTCCAGGGACTTATCTGTAAAGAAACAGAAGATTTCCAGGGGCTAGTTTATAAAAACAGAAAACGCTTCGGTAGCGACTACGCCAGCCCGAAGAGAAAACGCATTCTTCCCGAAGGCGCTTCCAGAAAACGATTCGAAGAGAGAGCAGAGAGGCTGACGGTGGGGTCCCACCTGTCAGGTTCAAATGTTCAAACGGGGCGGCAGAGTTCGCCGGCGCCCGAGAGCCGCGGTGGTCGCCGGCGGCGATCCACGGCGAGGCAGAGAGATCGGGGAGTACCTCCGTGCTCAGGGTAGCCTTCCGCGTCAGTTGATGGTGGTGGAGTCGGTCGGCGAGCACCACGTCGACGACGAGCTTTGCTCCGGCGGACGGCGGCTCGGGTGGTCGTGGAGCTCGTCGGAGAGGGCTGCAAAGGTTAAATTGAAGAGGGGGTTATGCCCTTGGTAGCTAGAGAAGGTAACGAACGGGGTTTGAGCGTCGGAGTTGGCCTCACCAGAACGAATCGGGCTGGAGGCCGAGGCGGGGCGAGGCGGCCGGAGCTGGGGGAGGAGACCTCCTCGAGGTCCCCCTAGTGGCCTGGCGGGGCTTTGGTGAGGAGTGGGGGTGCTGCGTGCACGAGAGTGAGCTTGGGACCCCTTTATATAGGCGGTCCGAGGTGGTTGCCGTGAACGAGGATCACCGGCGAGCGATTACGGTGGCGTAGTGCTCGGTCGGGGTGGTTAGGGGGTCGAGCGTCATCACGGAGGTTCAACGGATCCGTTTTGGTGTTCAACTGGCCGGGGTTTGGGTGTTAAGGGCGAGCTCGACGGAACGGTGATGGTGCGGGCCCGCCGGCGGCGGAGAGCGCGTTCCATGCTTGCCGGCCACGGTGGCTGTGCTACGGGCGTGCGCTGGCGTGCATGAGGCCACACGGAGAGCCAGGGAGCAATGGGCAGCGCGGAACGGCGTTCTGCCGTGGTGTGCCTCCTGTCGGCCGCCACGGGAGGTCCCGACGCCGCAGAAGACGCCGGCGAGGGCGAGCCAGCACGCTACCGACGCCAGGAAGGCTCCACGCACGCGTGTGCAGCTTCGGACAAGAGGAATCGGCGGCGAGGAACGTGCCAAGGGCACTGTGGCCGCGTGACTGAAACTGACGGACGGAAGATGACACTGAAACTGAATTTTTCTGAACTTTGAACAGTAACAGTGCCCACAAGGTGTTCGACCGAATGAAAAAGGCCTCTGGTGATTTTTCCTTGAGCTGATTTTTGGTGGAGTGGCTTCTCCTTGCTCAAGTAGGCTGCATGATTTTTGGTGGAATTTTTGGAGCAGTGTGGATATGAATTTCACCAAATTTGGCCAATCTGGTCCAAACTTGCAGAGACTGTATTTTGAAAAATTTGAAAAGAGGAGGAGTGGATCAAGATGGTTCTGGGTTGTGGGTTCAAAGGACAATCCAGGAGAATTGGTTTGAGGTCAAAACTCAAATGCAATAGGGCACTTGCTTTGGAAATCTCTCAGGCTCCAAATAATTTTCAGAATTGAAATGAGGGGAAAAATAATTAGAGAAAAATCCAAAACTTGTTTGGATTAGTTGGGACAGAGAACTTATGTTGATCACAAGGTGTAGGGGAGGTTTTGGAGGGGTTTTACCACATGGGCAAAAATGCCAAGTCATGGTGGTTCCAAGATATGAAAATCCCAAATTTCATGGAGTTTCTTTTTAAAAGAAAAAGATTAAACTCCCAAAATAATTTTGAGAGAGAACCAACAGAGAAGAAGTTTCAAAAGGTCAAACACCAAAGTTTTGAAGCAAGAATAAAGACCTTGCCAAAGGAAAGAAAGTTTTTTTTTAAGAGGAAGGTTTTCTGAAAAAAATTTAAATGGCCTCTTTTCAAAAACCACAAACTTTTTGCTGAAAACCAAGGTAAAAATTTTGGAGTGTCACATACATGTTGGGTTGGCATAATTCGAGATTAGTTTTTGTCACTCCGATTGTCGGAGAGGTATCTCTGGGCCCTCTCGGTAATACTCATCACCTAAGCCTTGCAAGCATTGTAACTAATGAGTTAGTTATAATATGATGTGTTACAGAACGGGTAAAGAGACTTGCCAGTAACGAGATTGAACTAGGTATTGGATACCGACGATCAAATCTCGGGCAAATAACATACCGATGACAAAGGGAACAACGTATGTTGTTATGCGGTTTGACCGATAAAGATCTTTGTAGAATATGTAGGAACCAATATGGGCATCCAGGTTCCGCTATTGGTCATGTCTACATAGTTCTCGAACCCGTAGGGTCCGCACGCTTAACGTTACGATGACAGTTTTATTATGAGTTTATAAGTTTTGATGTACCAAGTTTGTTCGGAGTCCCGGATGTGATCACGGACATGACGAGGAGTCTCGAAATGGTCGAGACATAAAGATTGATATATTGGAAGCCTATGTTTGGACATCGGAAAGGTTCCGGGTGAAATCGGGATTTTACCGGAACACCGGGGGGTTACCGGAACCCTCCCGGGGGTTAATGGGCCTTAGTGGGCCATGAGGGAGAAGAGGAGGGCTGGCCAGGCAGGCCGCGCGCCTCCTCCCCCCTTAGTCCGAATAGGACAAGGAAGGGGGGGGGGGCGGCGCCCCCCCTCCCCCCTTTCCTTCTCCACCAAGGCAAGAGGGGGGAGTCCTACTCCCGGTGGGAGTAGGACTCCTCCAGGCGCACCCCAAGGGGGCCGGCCGCACCTCCCCCTCCCTCCTTTATATACGGGGGCAGGGGGGCACCCCATAACACACAAGTTGATCTACAGATCGTTCCTTAGCCGTGTGCGGTGCCCCCCTCCACCATATTCCACCTCGGTCATATCGTCGTGGAGTTTAGGCGAAGCCCTGCGCCGGTAGAACATCATCATCGTCACCATGCCGTCGTGCTGACGGAACTCATCTCCGGAGCTCGGCTGGATCGGAGGCCGGAGATCGTCATCGAGCTGAACGTGTGCTGAACTCGGAGGTGCCATACGTTCGGTGCTTGGATCGGTCGGGTCGTGAAGACGTACGACTACATCAACTGCGTTGTCATAACGCTTCCGCTTACGGTCTACGAGGGTACGTGGACAATCACTCTCCCCTCTCGTTGCTATGCCATCACCATGATCTTGCGTGTGCGTAGGAATTTTTTTGAAATTACTACGTTCTCCAACAGTGGCATCTGAGCCAGGTTTTATGCGTAGATGTCATATGCATGAGTAGAACACAAGTGAGTTGTGGGCGATATAAGTCATACTGCTTACCAGCATGTCATACTTTGGTTCGGCGGTATTGTGAGATGAAGCGGCCCGGACCGACATTACGCGTACGCTTACGCGAGACTGGTTTCACCGCTACGAGCACTCGTTGCTTAAAGGTGACCGGCGGGTGTCTGTCTCTCTCACTTTAGCTGAATCGAGTGTGGCTACGCCCGGTCCTTGCGAAGGTTAAAACAACACCAACTTGACAAACTGTCGTTGTGGTTTTTCATGCGTAGGTAAGAACGGTTCTTGCTAAGCCTGTAGCAGCCACGTAAAACTTGCAACAATAAAGTAGAGGACGTCTAACTTGTTTTTGCAGGGCATGTTGTGATGTGATATGGTCAAGACGTGATGCTATATTTTATTGTATGAGATGATCATGTTTTGTAACCGAAGTTATCGGCAACTGGCAGGAGCCATATGGTTGTCGCTTTATTGTATGAAATGCAAACGCCCTGTAATTGCTTTACTTTATCACTAAGCGGTAGCGATAGTCGTAAAAGCAATAGTTGGCGAGACGACAACGATGCCACGATGAAGATCAAGGTGTCGCGCCGGTGACGATGGTGATCATGACGGTGCTTCGGAGATGGAGATCACAAGCACAAGATGATGATGGCCATATCATATCACTTATATTGATTGCATGTGATGTTTATCCTTTATGCATCTTATCCTGCTTTGATTGACGGTAGCATTTTAAGATGATCTCTCACTAAAATTATCAAGAAGTGTTCTCCCTGAGTATGCACCATTGCCAAAGTTCGTCGTGCCCAGACACCACGTGATGATCGGGTGTGATAAGCTCTACGTCCATCTACAATGGGTGCAAGACAGTTTTGCACACGTGGAATACTGAGGTTAAACTTGACGAGCCTAGCATATACAGATATGGCCTCGGAACACGGAGACCGAAAGGTCGAGCGTGAATCATATAGTAGATATGATCAACATAGTGATGTTCACCATTGAAAACTACTCCATCTCATGTGATGATCGGTTATGGTTTAGTTGATTTGGATCACGTGATCACTTAGATGACTAGAGAGATGTCTGTCTAAGTGGGAGTTCTTAAGTAATATGATTAATTGAACCTAAATTTATCATGAACTTAGTACCTGATAGTATTTTGCTTGTCTATGTTTGTTTGTAGATAGATGGCTCGTGCTGTTGTTCTGTTGAATTTTAATGCGTTCCTTGAGAAAGCAAAGTTGAAAGATGATGGTAGCAATTACACGGACTGGGTCCCTAACCTGAGGATTATCCTCATTGCTGCACAGAAAAGTTACGTCCTGGAAGCACCGCTGGGTGCTAGGCCTGCTGCTGATGCAACTGACGACGTTAAGAACGTCTGGCAGAGCAAAGCTGATGACTACTCTATAGTTCAATGTGCCATGCTTTACGGCTTAGAACCGGGTCTTCAACGACGTTTTGAACGTCATGGAGCATATGAGATGTTCCAGGAGTTGAAGTTAATATTTCAAGCAAATGCCCGGATTGAGAGATATGAAGTCTCCAATAAGTTCTACAGCTGCAAGATGGAGGAGAATAGTTCTGTTAGTGAGCATATACTCAAAATGTCTGGGTATAATAATCACTTGATTCAACTGGGAGTTAATCTTCCGGATGATAGTGTCATTGACAGAATTCTCCAATCACTGCCACCAAGCTACAAGAGCTTTGTGATGAACTATAATATGCAAGGGATGAACAAGACTATTTCCGAGCTCTTCACAATGCTAAAAGCTGCGGAGGTAGAAATCAAGAAGGAGCATCAAGTGTTGATGGTCAACAAGACCACTAGTTTCAAGAAAAAGAGCAAAGGGAAGAAGAAGGGGAACTTCAAGAAGAACAGCAAGCAAGTTGCTGCTCAAGAGAAGAAACCCAAGTCTGGACCTAAGCCTGAAACTGAGTGCTTCTACTGCAAGCAGACTGGTCACTGGAAGCGGAACTGCCCCAAGTATTTGGCGGATAAGAAGGATGGCAAAGTGAACAAAGGTATATGTGATATACATGTTATTGATGTGTACCTAACTAGAGCTCGTAGTAGCATCTGGGTATTTGATACTGGTTCCATTGCTAATATTTGCAACTCGAAACATGGACTACGGAATAAGCGAGCACTGGCCAAGGACGAGGTGACGATGCGCGTGGGAAATGGTTCCAAAGTCGATGTGATCGCGGTCGGCACGCTACCTCTACATCTACCTTCGGGATTAGTTTTAGACCTGAATAATTATTATTTGGTGCCAGCGTTGAGCATGAACATTATATCTGGATCTTGTTTGATGCGAGACGGTTATTCATTTAAATCAGAGAATAATGGTTGTTCTATTTATATGAGTAATATCTTTTATGGTCATGCACCCTTGAAGAGTGGTCTATTTTTATTAAATCTCGATAGTAGTGATACACATATTCATAGTGTTGAAACCAAAAGATGCAGAGTTAATAATGATAGTGCAACTTATTTGTGGCACTGCCGTTTGGGTCATATCGGTGTAAAGCGCATGAGGAAACTCCATACTGATGGACTTTTGGAATCACTTGATTATGAATCACTTGGTACTTGCGAATCGTGCCTTATGGGCAAGATGACTAAAACGCCGTTCTCCGGAACTATGGAGCGAGCAACTGATTTGTTGGAAATCATACATACTGATGTTTGTGGCCCAATGAATGTTGAGGCTCGCGGCGGGTATCGTTATTTTCTCACCTTCACAGATGATTTGAGCAGATATGGTTATATCTACTTGATGAAACACAAGTCTGAAACATTTGAAAAGTTCAAAGAATTTCAGAGTGAAGTGGAAAATCATCGTAACAAGAAAATAAAGTTTCTACGATCTGATCGTGGAGGAGAATATTTGAGTTATGAGTTTGGCCTACACTTGAAACAATGTGGAATAGTTTCGCAACTCACGCCACCTGGAACACCACAATGAAATGGTGTGTCGAAACATCGTAATCGTACTTTACTGGATATGGTGCAATCTATGATGTCCCTTACTGATTTACCGCTATCATTTTGGGGTTATGCTTTAGATACGGCCGCATTCACGTTAAATAGGGCACCATCAAAATCCGTTGAGACGACGCCTTATGAACTATGGTTTGGCAAGAAACCAAAGTTGCCGTTTCTTAAAGTTTGGGGCTGCGATGCTTATGTGAAGAAACTTCAACCAGATAAGCTCGAACCTAAATCGGAGAAATGTGTCTTCATAGGATACCCAAAAGAGACTATTGGGTACACCTTCTATCACAGATCCGAAGGCAAGACATTCGTTGCTAAGAATGGATCCTTTCTAGAGAAGGAGTTTCTCTCGAAAGAAGTGAGTGGGAGGAAAGTAGAACTTGTGAGATAACTGTATCTACTCCTTTATTGGAAAGTAGTTCATCACGAGAACCGGTTCCTGTGACAACTACACCAATTAGTGAGGAAGCTAATGATAATGATCATGAAACTTCAGATCAAGTTTCTACTGAACCTCGTAGGTCTACCAGAGTAAGATCCGCACCAGAGTGGTACGGTAATCCTATTCTGGAAGTCATGTTACTTGACCATGATGAACCTACGAACTATGAGGAAGCGATGATGAGCCCGGATTCCGCAAAATGGCTAGAAGCCATGAAATCTGAGATGGGATCCATGTATGAAAACAAAGTATGGACTTTGGTTGACTTGCCCGATGATCGGCAAGCCATTGAGAATAAATGGATCTTTAAGAAGAAGACTAACGCTGATGGTAATATAACTGTCTATAAAGCTCGACTTGTTGCAAAAGATTTTCGACAAGTTCAAGGGGTTGACTACGATGAGACTTTCTCACCCGTAGTGATGCTTAAGTCCGTCCGAATCATGTTAGCTATTGCTGCATTTCATGATTACGAAATTTGGCAAATGGATGTCAAGACTGCATTCTTGAATGGATTTCTAGAAGAAGAGTTGTATATGATGCAGCCGAAAGGTTTTGTTGATCCAAAAGGTGCTGACAAAGTGTGCAAGCTCCAGCGTTCCATTTATGGACTGGTACAAGCATCTCGGAGTTGGAATAAACGCTTTGATAGTGTGATCAAAGCATATGGTTTTATACAGACTTTTGGAGAAGCCTGTATTTACAAGAAAGTGAGTGGGAGCTCTGTAGCATTTCTAATTTTATATGTAGATGACATATTATTAATTGGAAATGATATAGAATTTCTGGATAGCATAAAAGGATACTTGAATAAAAGTTTTTCAATGAAAGACCTCGGTGAAGCTGCTTACGTATTGGGCATCAAGATCTATAGAGATAGATCAAGACGCTTAATAGGACTTTCACAAAGCACATACCTTGACAAAATTTTGAAGAAGTTCAAAATGGATCAGGCAAAGAAAGGATTCTTGCCTGTGCTACAAGGTGTGAAGTTGAGTCAAACTCAATGCCCGACCACAACAGAAGATAGAGAGAAAATGAAAAATGTTCCCTATGCTTCAGCCATAGGCTCTATCATGTATGCAATGTTGTGTACCAGACCTGACGTATGCTTAGTAATAAGCTTGGCAGGAAGGTACCAAAGTAATCCAGGAGTGGATCACTGGACAGCGGTCAAGAACATCCTGAAATACCTGAAAATGACTAAGGATATGTTTCTCGTATATGGATGTGACAAAGAGCTAGTCGTAAACGGTTACGTCGATGCAAGCTTTGACACTGATCCAGACGATTCTAAATCGCAAACCGGATACGTGTTTTTATTAAACGGTGGAGCTGTAAGTTGGTGCAGTTCTAAACAAAGCGTGGTAGCGGGATCTACATGTGAAGCGGAGTACATAGCTGCTTCGGAAGCAGCAAATGAAGGAATCTGGATGAAGGAGTTCATTTTCGATCTAGGTGTCATACCTTGTGCATCGGGACCAATGAAGATCTTCTGTGACAATACTGGTGCAATTGCCTTGGCAAAGGAATCCAGATTTCACAAGAGGACCAAGCACACTAAGAGACGCTTCAATTCCATTCGGGACCAAGTCCAAGTGGGAGACATAGAGATTTGCAAAATACATACGGATCTGAATGTTGCAGACCCGTTGACTAAGCCTCTCTCACGAGCAAAACATGATCAACACCAAGACTCCATGGGTGTTAGAATCATTACTATGTAATCTAGATTATTGACTCTAGTGCAAGTGGGAGACTGAAGGAAATATGCCCTAGAGGCAATAATAAAGTTATTATTTATTTCCTCATATCATGATAAATGTTTATTATTCATGCTAGAATTGTATTAACCGGAAACATGATACATGTGTGAATACATAGACAAACATATAGTCACTAGTATGCCTCTACTTGACTAGCTCATTAATCAAAGATGGTTATGTTTCCTAACCATAGACATGTGTTGTCATTTGATTAATGGGATCACATCATTAGAAGAATGATGTGATTGACATGACCCATTCCGTTAGCCTAGCACTTGATCGTTTAGTATGTTGCTATTGCTTTCTTCATGACTTATACAAAGTTCCTACAACTATGAGATTGTGCAACTCACGTTTATCGAAAGAACACTTTGTGTGCTACCAAACGTCACAACGTAACTGGGTGATTATAAAGGTGCTCTACAGGTGTTTCCGAAGGTACATGTTGGGTTGGCATAATTCGAGATTAGTTTTTGTCACTCCGATTGTCGGAGAGGTATCTCTGGGCCCTCTCAGTAATACTCATCACCTAAGCCTTGCAAGCATTGTAACTAATGAGTTAGTTATAAGATGATGTGTTACAGAACGAGTAAAGAGACTTGCCGGTAACGAGATTGAACTAGGTATTGGATACCGACGATCAAATCTCGGGCAAGTAACATACCGATGACAAAGGGAACAACGTATGTTGTTATGCGGTTTGACCGATAAAGATCTTCGTAGAATATGTAGGAACCAATATGGGCATCCATGTTCCGCTATTGGTTATTGACCGAGAATGGTTCTAGGTCATGTCTACATTGTTCTCGAACCCGTAGGGTCCGCATGCTTAACGTTACGATGACAGTTTTATTATGAGTTTATAAGTTTTGATGTACCGAAGTTTGTTCGGAGTCCCGAATGTGATCACGGACATGACGAGGAGTCTCGAAATGGTCGAGACATAAAGATTGATATATTGGAAGCCTATGTTTGGACATCGGAAAGGTTCCGGGTGAAATCGGGATTTTACCGGAACACCGGGGGGTTACCGGAACCCTCCCGGGGGTTAATGGGCCTTAGTGGGCCATGAGGGAGAAGAGGAGGGCCGGCCAGGCAGGCCGCGTGCCCCCTCCCCCTTAGTCCGAATAGGACAAGGAAGGGGGGGCGGCGCCCCCCTTTCCTCTTTCCCCTCCCCTCTTTCCTTCTCCACCAAGGCAAGAGGGGGGAGTCCTACTCCCGGTGGGAGTAGGACTCCTCCAGGCGCACCCCAAGGGGGCCGGCCGCATCTCCCCCTCCCTCCTTTATATACGGGGGCAGGGGGGCACCCCATAACACACAAGTTGATCTACAGATCGTTCCTCAGCCGTGTGCGGTGCCCCCCTCCACCATATTCCACCTCGATCATATCGTCACGGAGTTTAGGCGAAGCCCTGCGCCGGTAGAACATCATCATCGTCACCACGCCGCCGTGCTGACGGAACTCATCTCCGGAGCTCGGCTGGATCGGAGGCCGGAGATCGTCATCGAGCTGAACGTGTGCTGAACTCGGAGGTGCCGTACGTTCGGTGCTTGGATCGGTCGGATCATGAAGACGTATGACTACATCAACCGCGTTGTCATAACGCTTCCGCTTACGGTCTACGAGGGTACGTGGACAATCACTCTCCCCTCTCATTGCTATGCCATCACCATGATCTTGCGTGTGCGTAGGATTTTTTTTGAAATTACTACGTTCTCCAACAAAGAGCTCGATGGCCCATTTGGCTATGTGGCCGGTGGCATCTCGATTATTTATGATGTCATTGAGTGGTGATACGTCTCCAACGTATCTACTTTTCCAAACACTTTTGCCCTTGTTTTGGACTATAACTTGCATGATTTGAATGAAACTAACCTGGACTGACGCTATTTTCAGCAGAACTGCCATGATGTTGTTTTATGTGTAGAAAAGAAAAGTTCTCGGAATGTCCTGAAAATCCACGAAGGCACTTTTTGGAATTAATAAGAATTTCCGGGCGAAAGAAATACACCAGGGGGCCCACACCCTGTCCATGAGACAGAGGGGCGCCCCCCCCTTATAGGGCGCGCCCCCTATCTCGTGGGCCCCCTGGACCTCCACCGACCTCAACTCCAACTCCATATCTTCCCTCTCGTGGAGAAAAAAATTAAAGAGAAAGTTTTATCGCGTTTTACGACACGGAGCCGCCGCCAAGCCCTAATCTCTCTCGGGAGGGTTGATCTGTAGTCCATTCGGGGCTCCGGAGAGGGGGATTCGTCACCGTCGTCATCATCAACCATCCTCCATCACCAATTTCATGATGCTCACCGCCGTGCATGAGTAATTCCATCATAGGCTTGGTGGACGGTGATGGGTTGGATGAGATTTACCATGTAATCAAGTTAGTTTTGTTAGGGTTTGATCCCTAGTATCCACTATGTTCTGAGATTGATGTTGCTATGACTTTGCTATGCTTAATGCTTGTCACTAGGGCCCGAGTGCCATGATTTCAGATCTGAACCTATTATGTTTTCATGAATATATGTGTGTTCTTGATCCTATCTTGCAAGTCTACAGTCACCTATTATGTGTTATGATCCAACAACCCCGAAGTGACCATAATCGGGATACTTCTTGGTGATGACCGTAGTTTGAGGAGTTCATGTATTCACTATGTGTTAATGCTTTGGTCCGGTTCTCTATTAAAAGGAGGCCTTAATATCCCTTAGTTTCCACTATGACCCCGCTGCCACGGGAGGGTAGGACAAAAGATGTCATGCAAGTTCTTTTCCATAAGCACGTATGACTATTTACGGAATACATGCCTACATTACATTGATGAATTGGAGCTAGTTCTAGGTCACCCTATGTTATAGCTATTACATGAGGAATTGCATCCGGCATAATTATCCATCACTGATCCATTGCCTACGAGCTTTTCACATATTGTTCTTCGCTTATTTACTTTTCCGTTGCTACTGTTACAACTACTACAAAAAAACCAAAAACTATTATCTTTACTTTTGCCACTGTTACCTTTATTATCATACTACTTTGCTACTAAACACTTTGCTGCAGATACTAAGTTATCCAGGTGTGGTTGAATTGACAAGTCAACTGCTAATACTCAAGAATATTCTTTGGCTCCTCTTGTGTCGAATCAATAAATTTGGGTTGTACTTCACCCTCGAAAGCTGTTGTGATCCCCTACACTTGTGGGTTATCAAGTGGTACTTCGGATGCCACTATGATCGAATACTCTTGAAACTAGTGTTGTAGCTTCCGGGATGCCATAAAGACCGCATAAGCTATCTTCTGATAGTGAGGGTGTATCAAGATTTGCTTGGTGTAAGGACCGCCGATACATAGTACACCGGTTTCTGGATGGGGAACTTGTGTCCCTCTTCCTCTCGTTCAATGACGAGTACGACGCTTACTACCTGGTGAGTCGCAGATATGTAGAGCAACATAGGCTTGCCAACACTTGGTGCGGCTAGGATTGGGTTGCCTGCTAACAAAGTTCTTATTTCTTCCAATCTAGCTATAGCCGCGTCTGTCCATTTGAAGTGTTCGGTGTGCCAGAGCAGTCGATAAAGTGGTAGCGCCTTTTCTCCCAATCTGGAGATGAATCGGCTTAAGGCTGCCACGCACCCAGCCAACTTTTGGACCGTCTTTAGGTCTGTTGGCATTGCCAATTGTGACAGGGCTAGGATTTAGCTGGGTTTGCTTCGATTCCTCTATTGGAAACAATGAACCCGAGCAGTTTCCCGGCTAGAACGCCGAGGACACATTTTTCTGGATTGAGTCATATGTCATATGTTCGGAGGTTGTCAAACATGAGGCGTAGGTCGTCCACCAGTGATTCGATGTGCTTAGTCTTGATGACCATGTCGTCCACATATGCCTCTACTATTTTGCCAATTTGTTTTTCTAGTCATGTTTGAATCATGCGTTGGTAAGTGGTACCAGCGTTTTTGAGCCCGAAGGGCATAGTGTTGACGCAAAAAGGCCCGTGCGGGGTAATAAATGTCGTTGCGGCCTGGTCAGATTCCTTCATCTTAATCTGATGGTATCAGGAGTAGGCGTCGAGGAAACACAATGAGTCGTGTCCTACAGTCGCATCAATAATTTGGTCAATGCGGGGCAACGGGAAGGGGTCCTTAGGGCAAGCCTTATTGAGGTCTTTGAAATTGACACAAAGGCGCCAGGATTTATCCTTCTTCGGCACCATGACCAGGTTGGCTAGCCAGTCCGGGTGTTTCATTTCTCTAATGAACCTGGCCTTGAGTAGTTTGGCTAGCTCCTCCCTCATAGCTTGTCGTTTGGGTTCGGAAAATTGCCGCAGCGTTTGCTTGACTGGTTTGAACCCCTTTATTATGTTGAGGCTATGTTCGGCCAGTCTGCGTGGGATTCCAGGCATGTCTTACGGATGCCAGGTAAACATGTCCCAATTTTCACGCAGGAACGCTCGTAGGGCGGCGTCGACCGTCGGATCCAGCTATGCTCCAATGGATGTTGTCTTGTTAGGATCCGTCGGGTGCACTTGAAATTTGACTATTTCATCTGCTGGTTTGAAAGAGGTGGATTTGGACCTCTTGTCGAGGATTACTTCTTCTTTGTCCGCTGTGGAACACAGAGTGGTTAACTCTTCGTCCGTGAGGGCCTCGGATAGTGCCTCGAGGGCCAAGGATGCGGTTTTGTTTTTGGCACGGGGTGTTATATCCGGTTCGCTAGTGATAGTGATTACTCTGTTGGCCCCTAGCATTTTAAGCTTCATGTACCCGTAATGGGGTATGGCTTGGAAGCGTGCGAAGGCGTCCAGCCCCAAAAGGGCGTGATATCCGCTATTGAAAGGGGCCACATGGAAGAGCAACTCTTTAGACCTGTAGTTATCAGGCATGCTGAATACTACATCAAGTTTAATTTTCCCCGAGCATCGTGCTTCTCGACTGGGGATAATACCTCGAAAGGTGGTACTGCTTTGCTCGATGCGACTCTTGTCCATTTGCATTTTGTCGAGCGTATCTTCGTAGATGAGGTTAAGTCTGCTACCGCCGTCCATGGGCACTTTGGTGAGTCGAAAGCCATCCACAATCGGGTTTAAGAGCAAGGCGGCTGGTGCTCGGACTGATCGGGCCCTTGGTTCGTCGGCGACGGCGAAAGTTATGGCCGTATCGCTCGAAGGGTTCCTTGCGGTTACTGGGTTGACTTCGGCAAGGTCGCGGAGTGCCCTTTTGTGCCGATTATTTGAAGAAAAGGTCTCAAAGACCGTAAAGATGTTGAAATCGTCATCCTCCGAAGAATGCTACTCTGGAGTAGTACTGGTGAGGATGGCCTCACCGCTCTTAGCCACTTGCCGGAGTACCCAACATGCCCGAAGGCTATGCGTTGGTTCGGTGCTTAGCGTCGTATTTATCTGATAGGGTTTGTCGAGCAGTTCGTCAAGGACGGTTATATCTCTCGTGAAGGGTTTGTTTTTCTTATCAATGGGCTTGTGGTCGGATGCTTCGTAAGGGTGTATTTGTTTTGCCCGTACGGAGGTTGCTTAAAGGCAGGGGGTTCCCACCAGGCTGTCTGGGCTTTCCAGGCGCTTTCCATAGCGCAGTACTTCTGTACTATGTGTGCCAAATTTGTAAAGTGTTGTATGCGGCGGCGGTTGAGGGCATTGAGAATACCCTCACCCGTATAGTTACGGCAAAAAACTGAAACACGTCGTCGTTGCAACAATCTTTAATCTTGTTTTTAACAAGGAGGAATCTGGCCCAGAAGTGATGGACCGTTTCCTAAGGTTGCTGCCGTACGTACATTAGGTCACATATGTCTGGAGGGCCTGAATTACTTGGTGAATATTGATTGTGGTGGGTGGGCGGGCTAAAATCTGAATCCCGACCCACGATTGGATTCGAAGTTTGAAGAATCTCCGAGGTCTCCAGTTCAGGATCAGGAAGGTCCTGGTGACTTTCGGGCTCAATGCCTGATCCTATGTTCAGAGGACGTGAAGTCTCTTCTCGAGGATGGGTATCCGGCTCGCTGGGCTCGAAAATCCGAACATAGCTGGTTCTTAACTTAGGGGAAGAAGCGTCCTCGGCTCGTTCCTCAATGACCACTACCAGATGGGTGATCGGTGGGGACTTGATCTCCCTTTGATCAGGTTTAAGCCCAATCCGATCATAGTCTGTTGCGACCCCCAGGGTGGCGATGCGATCTAGCAGCTCGTTCAAAGATGGGACATCTGTCGGATCCATCTTTTTGGAGTGTTCGAGGCTGATGCGGAGATGATGTTTGTCGATTGTGGGGGACACCGTTGGCTTAACGGCCAAGCGAGCGCCCATGGTAAAACCGCCGAGCTGGAGGACATGTCCTGGAGTTAGGGTCTGATGTCTACTATGCAACCTTCTTCTTGTAGACGTTGTTGGGCCTCCAAGTGCAGAGGTTTGTAGGACAGTAGAAAATTTCCCTCAAGTGGATGACCTAAGGTTTATCAATCCGTGGGAGGCAACTGATGAAGATGGTCTCTCTCAAACAACCCTGCAACCAAATAACAAAAAGTCTCTTGTGTCCCCAACACACCCAATACAATGGCAAATTGTATAGGTGCACTAGTTCAGCAAAGAGATGGTGATACAAGTGCAATGTGGATGGTATATATAGGTTTTTGTAATATGAAATTATAAAAACAGCAAGGTAACTAATGATAAAAGTGAGCACAATCGGTATTGCAATGCTAGGAAACAAGGCCTAGGGTTCATACTTTCACTAGTGCAAGTTCTCTCAACAATAATAACATAACTGGATCATATAACTATCCCTCAACATGCAACAAAGAGTCACTCCAAAGTCACTAATAGCGGAGAACAAATGAAGAGATTATGGTAGGGTACGAAACCACCTCAAAGTTATCCTTTCTAATCGATCTATTCAAGAGTCCATAGTAAAATAACATGAAGCTATTCTTTCCATTCGATCTATCATAGAGTTCGTACTAGAATAACACCTTAAGACACAAATCAACCAAAACCCTAATGTCACCTAGATACTCCAATGTCATCTCAAGTATCTGTGGGTATGATTATATGATATGCATCACACAATCTCAGATTCATCTATTCAATCAACACAAAGTACTTCAAATAGTGCCCCAAAGTTTCTACCAGAAAGTCAAGATGAAAACGTGTGCCAACCCCTATGCATAAGTTCATTGAACCCGCAAGTTGATCACCAAAACATACATCAAGTAGATCACGTGAATATCCCATTCTCACCACAGTTAAGCACATGCAAGACATACATCAAGTATTCTCAAATCCTTAAAGACTCAATCCGATAAGATAACTTCAAAGGGAAAACTCAATCCATTACACGAGAATAGAGGGGGAGAAACATCATAAGATCCAACTATAATAGCAAAGCTCGCAATACATCAAGATCGTGCCGAATCAAGAACACGAGAGAGGGAGAGAGAGAGATCAAACACATAGCTACTGGTACATACCCTCAGCCTCGAGGGTACTACTCCCTCCTCGTCATGGAGAGCGCCAGGATGATGAAGATGGCCACCAGTGAGTGATCCCCCCTTCGGCAGGGTGCCGGAACAGGGTCCCGATTGGTTTTTCGTGGCTACAGAGGCTTGCGGCAACGGAACTCCCGATCTACGGTGATCCTCGATTGTTTTAGGGTATATGGATATATATAGGTGAAGGGAGTCGGTCAGGGGAGCCACGAGGGT
This sequence comes from Triticum aestivum, assembly GCF_018294505.1. NCBI lineage: Eukaryota > Viridiplantae > Streptophyta > Magnoliopsida > Poales > Poaceae > Triticum > Triticum aestivum. The sequence continues at coordinate 542,137,836 of NC_057801.1, forward strand.
GGGGGCACGCCCAGGGGTTGGGAGCGCCTTCCTGCCTCGTGGCTTCCTTGTTGCTTCCCTGACATCTACTCCAAGTCTCCTGGATTGCTTTCATTCCAAAAATAACTCTCCCGAAGGTTTCGTTCCATTTGGACACCATTTGATATTCCTTTTCTGTGAAACACTGAAATAGGCAAAAAACAACAATTTGGGCTGGGCCTCCGGTTAATAGGTTAGTCCCAAAAATAATATAAAAGTATATAGTAAAGCCCATTAAACATCCAAAACAGGTAATATAATAGCATGGAACAATCAAAAATTATAGATACGTTGGAGACGTATCAAGCATCCCCAAGCTTAATTCCTCCTCGTCCTCGAGTAGGTAAATGATAAAAACAGAATTTTTGATGTGGAATGCTACCTAGCATATTTCTCAATGTAATTTTCTTTATTTTGGCATGAATGTTCATATCCAAATGATTCAAGATAAAAGTTCATATTAACATAAATATAGTAATACTTCAAGCATTCTAACCAGTAATCATGTCTTATCAAAATAGCAGGCCAAAGAAAGCTTATCCCTACAAAATCATATAGTTAGGCTATGCTTCATTTTCTTCACACAAAATACTCCCATCATGCACAACCCCGGTTTAGCCAAGCAATTGGTTCATACTTTTTAACGCGCTTCAGCTTTTTTTCACTCTCATGCAATACATGAGCATAAGGCATGGATAGAGCACTATGAGTGGAATGGAATGTGATGGTGGAGGTTGTGTGGAGAAGATAAAAAAAGGAGAAAGTCTCACATTGACAAGGCTAATCAACGGGCTATGGAGATGCCCATCTATTGATGTCAACATGAGGAGTAGGGATTGCCATGCAACGGATGCACTTAGTGCTATAAATGTATGAAAGCTCAACAAAAGAAACTAAGTGGATGTGCATCCAACTTTCACTACAAAAAAATACACTTCCGTGATGATACGTGTTTGTCACAGTAGGTCGCGTTTTTTGTCATGCATGTACATCCATGACGATTTTATGACAGAATCAAGATAGTCATACATGTGTTGTCGTAGAAGTGTTCCATGACATTACCAAAATTATCATCACGGAAGTGTCCACTTCCATGACGATAAATCACGCGTCACAGAAGTGCTTTCGTCAAGGGTGACCGACACGTGGCATCCACCGTAACGGAACGCCGTTAAGCTATCGGGTCCGGTTTTGCATCCGATAACCCGTTAACAGCCCTGACCAATGGGGATTTTCCACGTGTAAAATCATCATTGGCTGGAGGAAACACGTGTCGGCTCACCGTTGGGACAGATGTCACCCACTCATTGGACTGAAGGCGCCTATGATACGTTGACACGTGGCACGGCCCAACAGAGGCCCATTCATGTGAAAAGGCCGGCCCGTTTGACTTGGTCAAAAGGTGGCGGGCCGGCCCACAGAAAGCCTGTTAACGGCCTGTTCGCATATAACCCATTTACAACCCGCTAACCCAGGGCCCATTACGACCTCTCCGAATTAGGACCAATAGCATCGTTTGGGCCGTCCAATATGATTCCAGCCCGTTTTAACTTCCGGCCCATGTGTGGCCCATGACTTCTTTCGGCCCATATGAGGCCCTTTGTAACTCTTGGCCCATTAACGGCCCGTTGTGAAACTAGCTTGTAATGAACAGTGTATCACTTTATACCCATTAATGACCCGTTATTCCATTGGGCCATTTCCAGCCCAAGTTATCTTTTGGCCTTCTCAGGGACCATTGGTTCTTGGGCTCATTTGTGGCATTCGGTTACATACGGCCCGTTACTGTCATTTTCTGCTTGTGGGCCAAATTCAGCCCGTCGTTGCAGTCGGATCGTTTGTGGACCGTTAATACGTTGGGCCGTTTTCATGTCAAAAAACCCGTTGGGATGTTTTCATAGAGTTATCAAATACGGCCTATTAACGGCCCGTTATGGTCCACGAACAGTACGGCCCATGATTGGCGAAATGACGATACACCCCGTAGAAGGACCATGGATCCTACGACCCGTATGAGGCACATGGATCGTACGGCCCGTAGAAGGCCAGTGGATCGCACGGTCCATAGAAGGCCCATGGACCCTACGACCCGTAGAAGGCCCATGGACCCTACGGCCCGTAGAAAGCCCATGAATCCTAAGGCCCGTAGAAGGCTCATGAATCCTAAGGCCCGTATAGAAGGCCAATGGATCCTACGGCCCGTATAGAAGGCCAATGGATCCTACGGCCGGAAGAAGGCCCATGGAACATACGGCTTGCAGGAGGCCCATGGTTACAACAGTCCGTGTGTTGCCATGATTATTTTGGCCTAGTTACCAAAAATAGGCTATTGTGGCCACTAGAAAAACACAGAAAAAGAATTGCAGTGACTACAAGCAAACAACTAAACAAGACAATAAGGAAATAAATAAGCAAGCAATTAACGCTAGCCTATTACCGCTATTACACATATTACATCCACTGGGCATCAAAGTTCACCACCAGTGCAAATATAGGGAACAAAACAGCATATTACATACACTGCCCGTCAAAATTGGCCACCAGTGCAAATAAACGTGGCAGCAAAACAAGAGGATAACTGAAACACGTTATCCTAGGTATCCACCATGCTGGTAATAAGCTTAGCAAGCTTATTAGCTTTGTCCTGTTTGGCGCTAAAATCCTCCAACGCTTGCTGTTGCACTAGAAAGTATGCATCTGAATGCTCCAGGGACTTCCGCTTCTTGTCACAGCACAACTGATCGATGTCTTTCAGCTTGTAGTTGAGACTCAAGAAACCGAACTGATTCAGACAGTGAGTTTGAATAGCTTGTGCAAGCGGTAGTGGCCAGTAACTCGAACACTAAACCAAGACAGGACTTTGGAGTTGTCTCGCTGTCTTCAAGATAGTCTTCCTTAGCTGTTTTATCAGCTTTGTTGGAGACCATCAAGGATGTGTCACTATCTTGAACCTTATCTGCATTACTTCCTTTACCATTGCTTAATAAGGCACTCTTCCCCAATATTCTGTCAGCATTCTAAAAGAAGAAACAAGCAGACACATAACAAGTTTAGCATGTACTAGTATATGAAACTCATTTTGGTGAACCAGTTCATTAGTAAGGTGGACAGGATTAAACTACCAAGTCTTCTATTGCCAAGTACTAGTACATAATAAAAGCATCAAACAAACATATATCTATGTCCTATGGTCACTGCATTGTCTTGCCAAATCAAAATAGAGACATAATTCAAATCATATCAGTTAAAGACAAAGCAGCAGTAGAATACAAAGCATGGGAAACTACACGGCACAACAAGATTTTAGATGGGTACCACGGGTCTACATGTACAACAACACTATTGGCTCTGTTGTGATGCTAGTAATGTGCATAATATGAAAGTCAACTGTATACACAATTGAAATTGAAATCAACAGAGCTATTGATAAGAGCAAACCTGTTAAAGAAATATGCGTGAACATACCTGCTGTGCCATTGGAGTTTCGATTGGATCCTTCAATTTAAAAAATAAGTTTGTATGAGTAAATACAGTGATACAAGAGCAAAGCAATCATAGTTAAAAAAGGTGCGCCTAAGCGAGCGCTTAAGCGCGCCTAGGCTCTAGGCGCTGGCAAAACGCATTGCGCATAACTACGCTTAATCTATGCATAATTGCACATAAGCATGCACTTTGGTCAGTAAAGCGCAAGGCAGTGGCAAAACGCACAATTAACGCCCATCACTTTTTTGAACTATGACAGCAATGGAATCTTAAATTAGAACAGTTGTTCTTCAGGTTTAGGCACTTGTTCTACATGAACATAGTATAGTAAGATGCAAGAATATAACACTTAAAAATAGAAAATGAGCTCATAGACCTTACCACATTCTTGGTTCAGGACCAGTACAGAACAAGGCGTTCCTAGTCATCGTCCAGTAAATGTGTCTCAGGAGAACGTAAGGGAATTTGATGAGTTTCTTTGCCGGTGAAGTATGTTTTCTTTAGGTAATTCCAATACTGCCACCAAGCATTCTTGAAGATAGCAGAGGTATTAGCTCAGGTTACCTCATCCTGAGTTTCCAAATCGGTCCTTCTCTATAGAGAAAAATGGGAAAATTTGTTGTATTATAACCATCATGGAGGTAGGATGTATGGGACGAAGCAAAGTAATTGCCATGAATAACATTACTTACACATAAGTCCTGGACAAACACCTGCAATTGGCATTTTCCTTCATCTTCAGTATAATATTTCCAAGATGGGAAGATACACACATACGATTTAACAACATCAAATGCGATAGATGCTAAACTACAACTAGCTGGTTGTGCTTCCTCCACAGGAATAGGCGTACTAACTGGTGGAGTTGGGGTTCGCCGTGATAGTACTGGCCCTTTGGGCACTGGAGCTGCCTTACTAACTACTCTTGTTTGGGAGCTCTGTGGTGGAGATGGTGTTGTGTCAATAGGAACTGGGTTACTATCGGCTGGGGTTGGGGTTAGATTGGGTGAAGCTGGTTCTCTGTCCATCGCAATAGGGGTACAATCTGCGAGAGTTTGGGTTATGTGTGGTAGGGCTGGTTCTTGTGCATGTACAACCAGGGTGCTATCTCTACCAAGAGGTAGCACTGTTTTATTTGAAGACCGTGTTTTTAGTCTGCTAGATACTGGCATCACCCGCTCCAATTCAAATGGCTGATAAACAGGAAACATAGTTGAATGTACAGACATTGTATGAGAGACAGATGCAATAGATAGTGTGGAAAAAAGAGGGCATGAAATAGTTGACATGTATATTGTTTAACTAAAACGGATAGCATGACAGAATTTCACATATATGATGTCTATCTAAACTGGATAGCATAGCATAACATAATTCAAAGATATGATGAATAACTAAACATGATCACATGACATAATTCACCTACATGTTATCTAAGTAATCAGGATCGCATCATTTAATTCACATATGTGATTTATATGCTAAACATAGGGCATTCGATATGATGTCTGAACTACGAACATGGTGTTGAATATTGTGTATATGATGTCTAAACTATGCAATGCAAGACACCATATGCATGATATGAGCAGTATAACTGTGCCAAAGTTAGAGCATACACCTCGGTGGGGGAATAGGACTGGTCATCTGTCTCTGAATCCATCTCTGAGGAGCTATCGGGACCCAACAAGAGATCTGCTTCGACAGGTAGCACTGTCTGCTCTGAAGGCCTTGTTTTCACTCCAGATTTTTCCATCTCCCACCCAAATGGCTGATTTACAGGAAGAGTAGTTTAATGTACAAACATTGTCGACAAATGGAAATGTAATGAAGAAAAGGATGGGCAAGATATCATTCAAATATATGATGCCTGGTTAAACAAGATGGCATTGCACATTCGCATATATTATGGCTGGCTAAAAGACATGAGACTGCATAATTCCCATATATGATATAGAAACTAAACATGTGGCATTACAGAACATGTCTAAACTAAGCAGATGACATATATGATGTCAAAAGTAGGCACTGCAAGGCAACATATGCATGATATGACTAACATCATCATGCCAAGGTAGAGCAAACACCTTGGGGGGTAAATAGGAGTGGTCAGCGGCGTCTGAATCCGCCTCAGAACAGATACCTTCCTCCGGATTACAATCTGGAGCGGGGTGGGGAGGGTTTGCCATTGAACCCACCATGGAGCGATGTCTGCATGACATTGTATTGCCGCGCAAAACTCTTCTCTTTTTCTCTACATGTTCAGCATGATTGTGTACAATATCTGACATGCATACGAAAAAATATGGTGAGATTATGTAAGGAGAGCATGCAAAAATTTAGAGTGATGGTAACAACCAGTGGATGGATCCAAAAATAATGATAGCAAGCTGATGATTGCTTTAATTTAATAAAAATACAGATGATGATTGCTTTACTATTTGTTTCCCACCCAAGATGAACAACATAGGCATACCCTAGGTGAACCAGATATTAGACAGACATACTATTCATTGCTGCCTCAATATGTGCCCCACAACTAATTTAGAACTCAAGTTTGAACATTAATTTGGACCTGACTTGGGAGTCCAAGAGCGGAACAGGACGATAAAGTAGCAGGTAATTTTAAGCAATGCATAACATAAGCAGAAACAAAAGAGTGCGACCTCTCTTGTGGACCCATGTACTCCTCAGGTTCATCTGCTGAGTCGATGATGGTGATGCCGTTGTGGTGGGTGCCGGCGGCAGGGAAGGAGATCTGAGGTGGCGAAAGACGGTCAGGTGTTGTGATGTCTGTTTTGGTGGATGCTTCTGTCGATGGAGCAGCTCAGGTGAGGTGGACGATGTCGCGGCAGGAGCAGGACAAACCACACAAAGTTCCCTTCGACACCTACCTGTCTCTGAAGTAATTCTGTAAGGGCTCATTTGGCTTGCATGATTCTAAAAACATAGGGATAGGAAAAACACCAGAATAGGATAGGAATGCACATGGTAAACAGAGAATTTGTAAACACAGGATTTCTGTCAACTTGGATGTTTGGTTTACAGGAATTGGAAGAGCAGAGGAATGCAAAGAAACATGGCCAAAATAAAGTGAAACCATATGAAAGCGTGTACAGTTAGAATGTTATTCTGCCACTAATGCACTTGGTCTTGTTTTCATGCATAGTATTTTGAAAAGTAGGTCGAGGTGGATGTTTTGCTTCATTCCTTTCAACAAAATGCATGAATAATTGAATAGTAGAGTGCAATTGAAAAATTCCCTATTGCTATGTTTTTCCGTTGAACCAAAATAGCCCTAATGGATCGACGTGAATGTATAGTAATAAGTGATGCAACAAGTGTACAACCTCTTTGTCGTAGTCGTGTAGACCTCAGCATCATTGGGTTGGTCGCTAAAGCAGTTGAGGCAGAGGTGGCTGTTGGACGTGTGGAGGAAGATCTGAGGAATCTATATACAACGTCCAGGGCACTGCTCTATTGTGATGGATAGTTCTGTCGTTGGAGCAGCTCCGGTGAGCCCTAAGATGTCAAGGCTGAAGCAGCACAAGACAAACATCATCAATCTCAAGTGCTATTCTAATAGCATCTCCAATAGATGATGTAAAATCGATGTAAAATTTACATCACCAAAAACCACCTGACTACAAAAGATGAGGTAAAAACTGTTGACTCTGAACTTAACTGTCAAAAATGAAATTTACTGTGGAATCTGAATGCTACCGCCAAAACTGAACACAATGGTAGCAGAGAGGCACTTGACATGTAGTTTAGGGAGGGCCTGGAGTTCATCTTCAACCTGCACCCCCCTGAGCCGCCAGCCACCACCGGCCGAATCGCCGGCCCCAGCGCCGCCTACCACCCCGAAACAACTCCCCGCCGCCGCCCCAGCCAGCCCTCTAGGCCCCCCGCCCCCACCCTGAAACCTAAGATAGATAGTGGGGTACCTCTCCGGTGAGACCCCATCCCTGCTGCGGGTGGTTCTTCCTTAACTC
>NC_057801.1:543117881-543142956 GCF_018294505.1 Triticum aestivum
GTATCGGTCAATCTTCCTCTCCTAACCACCTTAGCAAGCTATCGGTTTCCAACACACGTTCATTCTTTCTCTCCATGTTTCGATCTCTAAGTCTCTCAACTACACAACCCCTATTTCCACTCCTGTTACCAAACGTATTTACCTCACACACGCCCGCCATTGCACCCCATGCCGAGCTCTCTCTCTCTCTTCCTCCCTCTCTCTCTCACCCTCTCACGCTAAATACATGCATTGCCTATCTAGCCCCCCCCCCAACCTCTCGTGTGCACGCACGCACGTTGTATATCTAGGTCACTCCCTCGAGACTGTCTCACTCTTTCTTCCACACGGCAGGACACACTTGCTCAATCTCGCTCTCTTTATCTGAGTCTCGTTTAACCTTGTTTTCTTTCACACACAAATGATATATCTCCCTGTTCGGGCCTCGATCGACACACTCTATACTCTCTCACGCAGATTGTCTATCTAGGTCAGTCCATCCAAGCCGCCGCCACTCTTTCGACCTCATGGTGGGCCACGCTCACTCAATCTCTCTCTCTCTCTCTCTCTCTCTATATATATATATATATATATATATATATATATATATTTGTATGTCTCGATTGACCTCGCTCTTTCTCGGACAAAAATGATATATCACCATGTTTGAGCCCAATTCGACCTATTCACATTGTATACTCTCTCACGCACATCGTCTATCTAGGTCACTCTCTCCAACCTGTCTCACTCTTTCGATCGCACGGCCCCTTTGTGATCGGTTGACCTTGCTTCCTCCCACGCACAAAATATATCTACACGTCTGTGACTGGATCATCTATCAAGCTCTATCTTACAGCCCTCACCCTTACCAAAAGCTCAATCGGACAATATCTCTCTGGAGCATATATATATTTGTTCAATGAATGTCGGACCACACTCACTTTGTCTCTCTATCTATATGTCTCTTGATTGACCTCGCTTTCTCACACCGTATCTTCCACGCGTTGAAGCTACTACCTCTCCATCCCTCGCAAAGCCGGAGCTATTTACATTGCAAGGGGCACTCCAACCTTGGATTAATTTGTGTAGGCATTTATTCCGGTCGGTTTAGATTATATTTTCCTAGCATTCGGCTCACAACTACTCCAAACACCGTTGCAACCCACGCAACTCCCCTAGTTGATTTCCCTCTGGCTCGGTCATCGCTCTCTCGCACGTCCTTTCTCGCCTTCGACGTCGCACCATGGTATTATTGGAAAAACTATGTTGTTCTCTTTAATTATTATAAATAAGCTACAAAACTACACACCGATAGTCCACTTGAAATGGAACAAATTTCGACCCACAAATTAAAGTGCTACAAACTACACACCGAGGGGCCCATATGTCATGAAACAAATTTGGACCCATATACAAATTAAAAAATAAAGGACGAGGATCGAACATGTGACCGGGCCTTCAAGGCGCACGTCAATAGGCAACATACGTAGAATAGCAATGTTTGTTGTACCCCCTTTGTTTACATAATGTTTTTATATTACCACAGTCTAATTAATGGATAACATGTAATATTATTTTTAGTACTATTCGCCTTCACTTACTGGTGGGTTCCATGTGTGCTCTCTCTCTCTCTCCTCCCCTTCTGCGTTTAGACGCACGGGAAAACAGGAAGAACTCGCGGGCGATGTTGCCGTTGACCATATCTGGACGCGTCCACAAGTCACGGCACCAGTTTCACATACTAGCAACACTAGTCAGTGTGTACGTGCAATGCACGTTAATTTGGAAGTATATTAAGTGCATGCAGATATTAACTACTAGGATATTATTTGCGTGTTGTCATGTGATTAGCACTATTTTTGGCATGAAATTAACTGCACGCTAAATGTGTTGAGCGCTCGACATTGAAGCAGTCTAGGTCGTTGGATGACAAGGAATACATGTGGCTTGATGATGTTTTATATTTAATTTGATACGGCTCTAGCAGAACATTCAATCGATCAAACCATACATTTCGTTCAGTCTGACTCCGACTTTAAATTATACGACGATCGATATAAAAATAAACAGAAATGATAAACGTTCGGATTTTAAGCATGGCAATTCGAACGTTTTTCATGGCAAATTTAGATTACGCAGCGGCGGCAGGGGCGTCTCGCGGTGGGAAGCGGCTCCTCTGTCGTGCTCTGTGTGTCGTCGGGCCACTGACCGATAGCGACGGTGGCGTCTTGTGCCGTTGTTGGCGTACTCCTGGACGTTGGCCTAGCTTCAAGGAAGGCCAAAATTTTCTGGACTTCGGAGCGAGTCAACTGGCGGGAGGAGGCGACTGGAGTTGGTGCAAGGAAGCGGTCGACGGCGGCCATCCATGCCGCTGAGGGGGGCACTGGCACCCGCGCGGGGACAGGCGCTGTCAACGGCGCAGCGGAGACATTCGTGTGCACGGGAATCAGCACGGGCGCGCACGTCAGTGCACGTGTAGGCGCATGCGCTGGCAGGTGCACGGGCACCGGCACGGGCGTGCGCGTCAGTGCACACGCAGGCGCATGCGCTGGCAGGTGCACGTGCGCGTGAAAGTCGGCGGGGACCTTGTGGAACCCCGTGGCGTTAAGCTCGGCGACAATGTGTGGCTCCCAGCCCATCAATGCCACGGGGATGGGCGCTGGCGCAGTCGGGGCGACGGGAGCCGGAACAGGAGCGGGGACAGGCGCGGCGTCTTCCCGCACGGGCAGTTCAAGCTCGTCCCAAAGCGCCTTATGTTTTTGAGACTCCGGCTTGGTGTCTTCCTCATGAAACTGGAACACTAAGGGCAGACCGTCGTGATGCGGCATGGCGTACGTTTAGGTCAGACTAGTTGGAGGTAGACAACAGGAGAATCGGAGAGGAAGAGAGATGATTGTAGCAATACCGGGTAGTGCGGGGTTGACTTTAAACTGCGGCGCCGGCGACATTAAAAGTGGGAGCAGTTGGGACGACAGTGGGCGGCGGAGCCTGGTCAAAGGGCTCGCCTCCCGGTGAGTCTGCACAATGGTCTGCTCACACGCCTCCCTGACAGCCGGCACAACGGTCTGCTCACACGCCTCCCATCGACTCACACGCTTGCTGGGACGGCACCTGCCGATGAGAAGCGGGGACTCGTGGCGGCACGTAAACGCCCACGGTTTCAATAGTGAAAGCGTTCGCCTTAACGTGACAGGTCTTTGTTCCAAAATACCTTGGCTCTTCATTTGTCCAACTTGTCATAAGAAGCTTGTCTCGAATTGAAAAAAAACTTACGAAGTAATATTTGTGCCATATCACGTGACCATGCTTAGTTTCAAGAATTTATGCTCACTTTTGGATTTTCTGAAATTTAAGATCCAGGATTCGAAACAATATCATAACCTGCATCATGATATAAATTTTCAAGCTGTACATCTGTCCCGTTGTATTTCTTAAGAATGGATTTGGTCAAACATTTTGCTTAGTTAAACCTCCTTTCCGATTTATAGGGATCAATGCAAAAATCTCACCAACCAAGGTAGATGGTGAGTGGTGGAACAATTGTTGTAGTTTGCAAAACCACTCAATTAATGCGCTTGTTTTCCTCAAAAATTGTATTTACGAATGCATTAATTGCAATGCATGCATGCATAAAGTACATGCATTGGTCAATTTTCTCTTAATTCTTGCATGTAATGATTTATTGCACCTTGAAATCTGAACATGTGATGGGGAACAACCAAATTGAGACTTATAAAATGGGAAAACTAAAATTTTGAGATAAGCCCTATAAACCGTAAAAGGATAATCCCTGCGTACCAGTGCATTGCCTGATATATTAAATCAAGTACTAGGCACGAAAAAATGGGCTCAATTCTTTGCTCATCCTTGTGTAGTAGTAGTAGTAGTACTAGGCAATGCAGTTGACGGGTGACCTTGATGAGTGGCGACCGAGGGAATTGACGTGCTCGGCACGGTAGGTAACGTTGTCTAGTTACTAAAGCATCCCTCCGTTGTTCATCAGTAGTCATTATGGACCGGGGACAAGAGGCGAATTTCCTAGGGCTGGAATTCTGGCCGCCAGATATTTCGACTTGAAACGCTGAGGCTCGACTAGTTGGGGTTGCCTAATGTGCGTACCACGCATGCCACCGAAGGACACGAGCCCATTTTTTTAGGATCAACACGAGCCAAGGTCTGGCTGGTACGCCGTTGGGTCCTACCATTCGAGAATATGAAAGGAACCTTTTAAATTGCCAAACGAATCTATGTGTATTACAATACCTGTTTTTTCCTTGCAAATACTAATCTCAACATGGTAATTGATTTATGACGAGTTGTTGAATTAGAGTGAGTTTGTGATATAGTGATCTCAACGTGGATTTCACATTTCATGGTATCCCTAGTAAGTTTTCCGATGCAAATTCAAATTTAAAAGATGAACAATATGGAGGTGAGAAAACTTTGTATGTATCAAGCATATGACCACACACACACACACACAGAGAGAGAGAGAGAGACGCACGAACACAACAGCAATCCAATAAGTATAGTGCATCTATTTTTCCAACCCATGCATGTATGACACGAATTCAAAAATACTCCTTATATTCCTAAATATTAGTCTTTTAGAGAGTTCAACAAGTGACTACATACAGAGCAAAATGAGTGAATCTAGACTCTAAAATATGTCTATATACATCTGTATGTGACAGTCCATTTGAAGCCTCTAAAAAAGACTAATATTTAGGAATAAAGGGAGTAAAATGTAAGACATCCATGGTCCTTAGTTCAATATTTAAAATGAACATGAAACTGAAACATGAATATTAAGTCTAGTACTACAGTACATGCAAATGTTGTGTTTAGGCGGAGCTATGATTGTCGGGAGTCAACCCCTCGACCTTAGATAAAATTGTGGAGCTCTGTTTAGGGTTGTTTAGATTATATTTGTCCCCACCCTCCCAACCATCGATTGGTTGTGCACTCCCCACCCCTCCTCCCCAGGAGAATATCATGTGCCCCCATACCTTAGATGCTATATGCCGATACGAGTTGCTTGGAGCTTGTAGATCTGAGATATGGCAGCTCACATGATGTGTCTTAATTTTTTTTGCAGGAAACCTTGATGAGTTTGAGAATTGCACACAATTTGTACAAAAACTACTTAGATGCCCTTTGATCCCATATCCAATGACCTCGAATCTCGTATCACCGTAGCATCTAAGATGAAGGAGGACATCATATTCTCCTGTATGTAAGAATATCATGTGCTACCACACCTTAGATGCTTTGGTGATACAAGCTCTTCAGAGGCGTTGGATTTGTGACCCAACACCTCCTCGGTGGTTCAAATGTTTTTTTGCAGATAAGCCCCAAAAGAGTTTGGCCACTGCTTCCAAGCACAAAGACTACTCAGATGCCATTGGATCTCAGATCAAACGACCTCCAAGCTCGTATCACCGTAGCATCCAAGCCGTGATAGCACCTTATGTTTTCTCGCACGGGAGAGTATGAGGTGCTCCCGCACCGTAGATTCTATGGTGATACGAGTTCACTGAGATCTAACAGCCCACAGTAGGAGGTTTGAATGTTTTTGCAATATACAGCTGATAGAGTTTGGGAAATGCGTAGAAAGTACAAGTACTATGCATGTGCCATCTGATCACTGATCATATGACCTAGATGCTCATATCACCGTAGCGGGTAATTAAGCTACGGGGAGCACCTAATATGAGCACCGGGGAGCCGTTGGATCGAAGATGCAGCACCACACTATCGGATTTAGGGTTCCGGCAGACCCTTGAGGTTCGAACACTGGGGTGCGCACGGAGGATTCGCCTTCTACCTACCTGTTCCTCGCCGAATCGCTAGGATCTAAACTACGAGAAGAACAACACAAGAGACACGGATTTATACTGGTTCAGGCCACCACTGCGGTGTAATACCCTACTCTAGTGTGTGGTGTGGTGGATTGCCTCTTGGGCTGATGATGAACAATACAAGGAAGAACAGCCTCGCGAGGGTCTGTTCTCGTGGTCTCTCTCTTTGCGCCGGCCGGATGGATTGATGCCTCCACCCTGCGGGTGGCTAGTCCTATTTATAGGCGAAGGCCCTGGGCCTCTTCCCAAATATTGAGCGGGAAGGGCACCAACAATTGGCCAATTTGAAGGGGAACATCTAGTACACTTATCCTGACTAAAGTTGGTCCTCGCCTGTCAAAGGCTCTGGTGGTGACGCCGACTTGGGCTCCACGGTGACCTCCATCCTGCCGTTGGACTGGTCTTGGTCTTGTTGCACCGAAATGGATGCCTTTGCTTGATGCTCTCGCTGGCGCTTGCTCCCCTTGCACCAAAGAGGAAAGAAGGACACTGCGCGGGCTGGCGCCCGGCTGGCGCCCTTGGTCGTCATGGCTTGCGTCATGGGCACCTCGCGAGGTACCCTACCTTGAACTCTCCGCCTCCTCGTGAGCCAGCCTGACGATGCCGTGCCTGAGGAAGCTCCTTGTCGTCCGCCCCGCGAGGCTTGACCCCTCGCGAGGGTCTTGAGCTTGTGCTGATGAAGATGGGTCGTGTTGGGCCCCCTTTGAGCCACGCCGCAGGCTACAGGCAGGCAAGTCTGGGGACCCCCGTTCCCAGAACGCCGACAGTAGCCCCCGGGCCCAAGGCGCGCCCGGATTTGGCCGAGCAGAGAGGCGAAAAGGCAAGTGCGAAGCGTCGCGAGCCCTAACAGCCTGCGGCCTTGGGCACCGCATGGCGGTTGATTGGACGTGGGCGCCTCCACTTCCCCATGACGCCTTGGCAACTGCACGGATTTCGACAAGTCCCTGCACGCGAAACGAGTCATAATTACCTGCGGTCGCGGAGGCCGACGGTTGGCCTCCTCCGGCTATAAGTACTGTACGCCGCGTGCCCTTCCAGTTCATCCCCTCTTGCTTCTCCATCTTCCTCATGGCCCCGCCAAGGAGGCTCTCGGCCACAGAGAAGGGGAAGGCTCGCCAGGCCGAGCCTGCCTCTCCTCTGCCCAAGCGCGGTCGCGGCCGCCCTCGCAAGCACCCCGTGGCTTCCGCGGTGATTCCCCGTGACCGCGGAGGTGATTTCCCACGTGGCAACGGGCGGCCGGCCGCGGTCGGAGGGCGTGTCTCAGTCGTGCGTCCCCCGAGGCCGTGCTCTCACACTGCGAAGGTGCTGCCGGAGTTTGTTGTGTGGGCAGCGGAGCCGGCCAGCGCCCGGCTTCAGCTCCCTCGCTTCCTCCTAGGTGACCTCCCGGCCGGCGCCCCGGGCGGCCTCTGGCTCCAGGTAGATGGCTGCTGCAGCCGAGCCTTGTGGGCTTCGCTGGAGGTCTCCGCATCCGGGAGCCTGGCCCTGACCCGCGGCTGGCAGACGTTTGCCCGCGCGCGAGGCCTGAGCCGCCGATGCACCCTGCACTTCAAGTTTGACGGTGACGCCACCCTCTACGTGAGGGTGTTTGGGGAAGATGGTCGCCGCGCTGGGTGCTGCCCTGAAGACGACGGCCACGGCCGTGGACCCAACTCCGGCGAGGATGGAGAGGGCAGCGAGCGCGCGGCTGGTGGCGCCCAGGATTCCTCAAGCTTCTCTGGTTCCTCTTCGGGTAGAGACTCTTCTAGCAGCGTCCGCGGTCTGCCTCCGTGCTGTCGTGCCTACTTGGAGGGCGGTAGCGGGTCCGCCCGCCGTCGCACCATGGTGAAGCGCGAGAGGGAGTCCGCCTGAGCTCCGGAGGCAGCTCGGGCCCGGCGCCTGGCGAGCTTTGCCTGATTTGTTCCCCCTTCTCCTTTCTCCTGCACAAAAAGACAGCTATGTGGGGGCCCGTGGGGGTGTGTTTGCGTTACCGTTGTCAATCATCGTAATGTTTCCGTAATTCTGGTATTGTTCCTTTTTGCTGAACGCACGCGCATAGGTAATCTCCAGCCTTGGCCATGGGGCAACCGACCCGGGTCCTGTATTCGTGTCGCAGTGCCCGTGAGGCACGGACTAGAGGAACGCTCCTGTTAGTGGGCCCGGGTCGTGAGGTCTTGACCGAAAGGATCAAAACACTCGCGAGGGCGCCAGGGTCGTCCCCTCGCGAGACCTTGCGCAAGAGAAATCGGGGTCGGAGGGCGAAAAAACGAAGAGCCAAAAGTCAAAAGACAGCGACAGTTTCAATAAAACTTCAAATGAGAAAGAACTAGCCAACTGCAGAAAGCAAATGAAAAAGCCGCGTCCGGCACCTAGTCTAGTCTTCAACGTCTTCTCACCAGCACGGAGCTAAGTGCTGCCACTGGGCGTGGGAGGGAGCCCCAGGGCCTGAGGCCGGCGCTCCTGAGACTCCGGGGCGTGTACAGCCCCAACTCATTATTACGCGAGAGTGTCACGGGCGGCGAGCTTCACAGGC
Source organism: Triticum aestivum (assembly GCF_018294505.1). NCBI lineage: Eukaryota > Viridiplantae > Streptophyta > Magnoliopsida > Poales > Poaceae > Triticum > Triticum aestivum. The sequence goes on from NC_057801.1 coordinate 543,126,231, forward strand.
GTTGGCCTTCTTCACAGGCTCCGGGCCTTTCTTCAGGGAAGCAAGCTTCACGGGCATTGGCCCTCTTCGCAGGCTCCGGGCCTTTCCCAAAAATGCGATAGCTTCACAGGCGTTCGCCTTCTTCACAAGCTCCGGGCCTTTCTTCAGGGAAGCAAGCTTCACGGGCATTGGCCCTCTTCACAGGCTCCGGGCCTTTCCCAAAAACGCGATAGCTTCACAGACGTTCGCCTTCTTCACAGGCTCCGGGCCTTTTCCAAAAAAGATGGTCTTCATAGGCGTTCACCTTCTTCCCAGGCTCCGGGCCTTTTCCAAAAAAGATGGTCTTCACAGGCGTTCGCCTTCTTCACAGGCTCCAGGCCTTTTCCAAAAAAGATGGTCTTCACAGGCGTTCGCCTTCTTCACAGGCTCCGGGCCTTTTCCAAAAAAGATGGTCTTCACAGGCGTTTGCCTTCTTCACAGGCTCTGGGCCTTTTCAGGGGTAAAACCTCCGGAGGTGCTGGATGTTCCACGCATTCTGGACTGGCACCCCCTCCTGAGTCTCCAAGCGCGCGGAGCCGGGCCTGGAAACATGAACAACCTTGAACGGGCCCTCCCACATGGGAGAGAGCTTATGAAGTCCCTCCCTGGAGAGAACCTGCCTAAGCACGAGGTCCCCTACCTCAAGAGTCCTGGGGCAGATGTTGCGGCAGTGGTATCGCCGCAGTGCTTGTTGATATCTCGCCACTTGTAGTGCGGCTTCTCAGCGATGCTCCTCCCCCAGCATGAGGTTCATCGCCCGCATGGCGTCCTGCTGCGCTTCGTCGAACGCCGGGACCCGCGCGAACCGATGTCTGACCTCGTGAGGGAGGACCGCTTTGGCTCCATAGACCAAGAAGAAAGGGGTCTCTCCGGTCGGCTTGGTTGCGGTTGTGCGGATGGACCACAGCATGGATTGGAGCTTGTCGTACCAGCCCCTACCACAAGCCTCCAGCTTCTTCTTGAATGTTCTGGTCTTGAGGCCCCTCAGGACCTCCGCGTTGGCCCGCTCGGCCTGGCCATTGCTTCGGGGGTGCGCCACTGAAGCGTAGCATATCTGTGTTCCAAGGTTAGCACAGTATGTTTTGAAGAGGTTGTTGGTGAACTGCGAACCGTTGTCGGTGATAATGCGGTTCGGCACCCCGAACCGGCTCACGATGCCCTTGATGAACTTGACCGCCGAACCCGTGGGGATGGTACAGACGGCTTCCACCTCGGCCCACTTGGTGAATTTGTCCACGGCGACGTAGAGGTAGCGATAGCCCCCTGGCGCTCGGGGAAACGGGCCCAGGATATCAAGCCCCCAGACTGCGAATGGCCACGTGAGGGGTATGGTCTGCAGACCCCCCGCCGGCTGATGGATCTGCTTTGCATGGAATTGACAGGCTTCGCAGGCCTTTACCAGTTCGACGGCGTCATTGAGCGTGGTAGGCCAATAGAAACTGCTTCGGAATGCCTTGCCCACGAGGGTTCGCGATGACGAGTGGTGCCCGCAGTCTCCACCATGTATGTCCGCTAGCAGCTCTTTCCCTTGTTCCCTGGAGATGCAGCATAGGGATACATCATTTGGTCGCCTCCGGTAGAGTTCCCCATCCTTGATGCAGTATGCTGTGGCCTGCCGCGCCACGCGCTCCACTTCCTCCTCTTTCTCTGGCAAGATCCCTTGTGTCAGATAGCACCGGAGCTCCGTGACCCAGCATTCCTCCTGAGGCTCCACTGTCAAGAGCAAACGCGCCCCCGAGGTTGGCCCGCAGATCAGGGCTCCCGAGGCTGGCGGCTGGGGGAGCTCCTCCTGAGGCTGCACCGCGCTTGACAGTGACGGCATGGCCGAGGGCTTGAAGAGCCGCTCCTCGAAGATGCCAGGCTCCTGAGGCAGCCGCCTGGACGCTTGTTTGGCGATGTCGTCGGCCTCCTGATTGGTGTCGCGGGGCATGTGCTGTAACTCCAGCCCCCAGAACTGCTTCTCCATCCTGCGGACCTCCGCAAGGTAGGCTTCCATGTGCTCATCCCTTGGCTCATATACTTTGTTGGAGAAGTTGACGAGGAGTTTTGAATCACCTTTGATGGTAAGGCGCTTTACTCCGAGGGCGGCCACGGCCTTCAGGCCTGCTATCAAGCCTTCATATTCTGCTATATTGTTGGAGACCTTTTCTCCATGTTGGAAACAGAGCTGCACGGCGTAGTAGAGCTTGTCTTGGGTAGGAGATATAAGCACCGCGCCAGCCTCCGCGCCGTGCCTGGAGAACGCCCCGTCGAAGTACATGACCCAACCGTCCGGCGCCTCACTTCCCGGGGAGAGGGACCGATCCTCACCAGCCTTTAGCCCCAGCGCCTCTGTCCATTCTGCTACGAAATCTGCCAAGGTGGCCCCCTTGATGACTCGGGTCGTGCTGAATTCGAGCTGAAATGCTTGCAGCTCAATGTTCCACTCAGCGACCCTTCCGGCTGAGTTAGGGCTCCGGAGCACTCTTTCCAAGGGGTACGCGGAGACAACCTTGATAGGGTGATCCTGAAAGTAGTGCCGCAGCTTGCGCGAGGCCACCAGTAGCGCGAGGAGAAGTTTCTGAGGCATGGGGTACCGTGCCCTCGCATCTCGCAACACCGTGCTGACAAAGTATACCGGGTGCTCGACGAGGCTTGGAGCGTCGGTGTTGGTGGCGTCCTTTGGAAACCGTGGTGCCTCCTAAGGTGGCGGAGCCTCCAGAGGCTGGTTGCCCCGGGGAAGGTTCTTTCCTGCTCCTGGTGCGTCCCCCTGCGGTGGCTGATCTTCCTCAATCGCGGTGGTGATCTCTGTGAGTCCTTTTTGATCCTGTTTTGCCTTGGCGCGGGCAGCTACCGCAGCCTTGGTCTGACGCTCCTCCCTAACCGCCACCAGGGCCGCGCTGGCTGAGTAGGGAGTGGTGGCGAGGTAGAGTACCAGGGGCTCTTGTGGGTGTGGGGCCACCATCACCGGTGGGCTGGTCATGTATCTCTTGAGGTCTTGGAATGCTTTGTCGGCCTCTTCAGTCCATTCAAAGGGCCCCTTTTTCTTCATCAACTAGAAGAAAGGCAGCGCCCGCTCCCCCAACCTGGAGATGAAGCGCCCCAGGGCAGTCATGCTCCCAGTGAGCTTCTGCATCTCTCTGAGGGTCTTTGGCGGGCTCATGTCCTCGACCACCTTGACCTTTTCTGGGTTCGCCTCGATGCCTCGGTGGGATACAAGGAAACCCAGGAGCTTGCCCGAGGGGACTCCAAACACACACTTCTCTGGGTTGAGCCTGAGGCTTACTGCGTTGAGGCTTGCAAAGGTTTCCTCCAGGTCCTGTATTAGGGTCTTGGCCTCGCGAGACTTTACTACAATGTCGTCGACGTACGCCTCCATGTTCTTCCCGAGTTGCGGGCCCAAGGTGATGTGCATGAGCCGCTGGAAGGTTGCCCCCGCGTTGCGCAGTCCGAAGGGCATGCATGTATAGCAGTATACCCCACACGGGGTCAGGAAGACCGTCTTCTCCACGTCTTCCACCGCCATCTTGATCTGATGATACCCGGAGAAGGCGTCCAAGAAGCATAACAGGTCACACTCGGCGGTGGAGTCGACGATTTGATCGATGCGTGGGAGCGGGAAAGGATCTTGCGGGCATGCTTTGTTGAGGTTGGTGAAGTCGACGCACATGCGTTCCTTCCCTCCCTTCTTTGGTACCACCACAGGGTTGGCCAACCAATCTGGATATCGAACCTCGCGAATGACCCCCGCGGCTTCTAGCTTGCGGGTCTCCTGGATGATGAAGGCCTGCTTTTCGGTGGACTGCCGCCTTGCTTTGTGCTTTACGGGGCGCACGTTGGGGCACACGTTGAGGTGGTGCTCGATCACGCCCCATGGGATCCCTGCCAGCTGATCGGGCTCCCAAGCGAACACCCTCTTGTTTGCACGCAAGAACTTGACTAGGGCTTCCTCCTACTCGGGCCCGAGGTGGGCGCCTATGGTGAAAGTGGCGCTGGTGGACCCATCCTCATCGATGGGTATCTGCTTGGTCTCCGCCTTGTCTTGGGTGAACAATTGTTTCTTCTTGGCTGGCGCAGCCCCCTTGGGCTCTGGGGCCCCCGCATTGGCGGGCTGTGCTGACGCCGCCGTCTTGAAGGCGATCTGGAGCGCTCGCAGCGTGCCCCCGGTGTCCCCAGGCACGGTGAGGACTCCGATGTTCCCAGGCATCTTCATGAGGTTGTATGCCGGGTGAGTCGCGGCCATGAATTGGGCCAGCGCTGGGTAGCCGAGGATGGCATTGTAGGGGAGGCCGATGAGGGCGATGTCGAAATCGACCAGCTCCGTGCGGAAATTGTCGTAGGTGCCGAAGGTCACTGGGAGACGGATCTGTCCCAAGGAGCTGGATGCCCCGCCCCCGATGCCCACGAAGGGCTGGCTCGGCCGCAGCCGCTCCTGGGGTATGCGGAGGAGGTCGAAAGTTTCGACTGAAAGCACGTTGAGGCCCGCGCCACCGTCGATGAGGGTCCTGGTGACAGCCACCTCGCAGATGGTGGGGGTGCACAACATCGGGATCGCACCCGAGCAGGCCGAGTTGGAGGGGTGGTCTTCCGAACTGAAGGCTAGCCTGGCCTAGGGCTCCGGCCGGTCCCGGGAGGCCCCCTGCCGCACGGAGGTGGCGCCGACCTGGTGGATGAACGGCTTGACATGGTGACTGGAGGGCGGCGCCTGCGAGCCGCCCAGGAGGGCCGCGACGACTGGGGAGGCCGGAGCGGCGTGGCGGGCGAGGAAGAGGTTGCGCGGCTCTTCCCAAGAGGCCACGGAGGGATGCAGGGGCGATACTCGTTGCTCGTTCCCTGCCGGGCCGGTGGCGGTGTTGACGGCGGGTGACGGGGAGCGACGAGGGCGCGCGCCGACGGGAGCCGTCCGGGCGACTCGAGCGGCGCGAGCAGCCCGACGAGCGTCAGCCATGGGCACGATGGTCGAAGAAGAGCAGGGCGACGGAAGGCGAATTCTGGCGTACCCCTACCTGGCGCGCCAAATGTCATATTTAGGGTTCCGGCAGACCCTTGAGGTTCGAACACTGGGGTGCGCGCGGAGGATTCGCCTTCTACCTACCTGTTCCTCGCCGAATCGCTAGGATCTAAACTACGAGAAGAACAACACAAGAGATACGGGTTTATACTGGTTCAGGCCACCATTGCGGTGTAATACCCTACTCCAGTGTGTGGTGTGGTGGATTGCCTCTTGGGCTGATGATGAACAATACAAGGAAGAACAGCCTCGCGAGGGTCTGTTCTCGTGGTCTCACTCTTTGCGCCGGCCGGATGGATCGATGCCTCCACTCTGTGGGTGGCTAGTCCTATTTATAGGCGAAGGCCCTGGACCTCTTCCCAAATATTGAGCGGGAAGGGCGCCAACAATTGGCCAATTTGAAGGGGAACATCTAGTACACTTATCCTGACTAAAGTTGGTCCTCGCCTGTTAAAGGCTCTGGTGGTGACGCTGACTTGGGCTCCACGGTGACCTCCATCCTGCCGTTGGACTGGTCTTGGTCTTGTTGCACCGAAATGGATGCCTTTGCTTGATGCTCTCGCCAGCACTTGCTCCCCTTGCACCAAAGAGGAAAGAAGGACATTGCGCGGGCTGGCGCCCGGCTGGCGCCCGGCTGGCGCCCTTGGTCGTCATGGCTTGCGTCATGGGCACCTCGCGAGGTACCTTGCCTTGAACTCTCCGCCTCCTCGTGAGCCAGCCTGACAAGGCCATGCCTGAGGAAGCTCCTTATCGTCCGCCCCGCGAGGCTTGACCCCTCGCGAGGGTCTTGAGCTTGTGCTGATGAAGATGGGCCGTGTTGGGCCCCCTTTGAGCCACGCCGCAGGCCGCAGGCAGGCAAGTCTGGGGACCCCCATTCCCAGAACGCCGACACACACATGAGGCTTGAGTGTTTTATTTGCAAAAAGAAAAAAAACCTTTGGAGAGTTTGGAAATTGCGCATAATCACAAAGACTACTCCCAAGCCATTGGATCTCACTTCCAATAGTGTAAAAACTCATATCACCGTAGTATCTAAGCTGCGGGGTGGATGTGATATTCTATGCCGCTGTCATTCTTGTTCGTAAACTTGCAAAATACATGTAACTCGTGCCGTTACTTGTCTAACCGTGCAAAGTGTTTGTTCAACAAAACCATCCTACATTGAAATATCGGAACAACACATGGGGGTCCCACTTGTCATTAATCAAATTTGGACCTGAAACTAACAAATCTGAAAGACGAGATTCGAACTAGCAACCTGGACTGCAAAGTGTAAGTCGATAGCCTGAAAAAATGAACGATTGTTGGCTTTGTCCCATAACTTGATTTATACAGTACTTGCGTTGAGTAGAGTAGAGGGAGTGACTCGTCAACACGTGCATGACCGTTGTCTCACTTACTGGTGGGTCCCAGGTCTGCGATCTCAATCTATCTTCTCTCCATCGTCTAACCTTTGCACGGGCACACACGAAGAGCGGCGCTAGCTTGCCGTGGTGTTATTACAACTAGAGAAAAGCTTGGAAAATAGAAGAATTGCCTAGAACAAGATACGTTGTGGCTGGTCGAGACGGAGCTAACCGTGCTACGTTTGCATGATGAAGTTGTGTGGCTAGTGGGGTGTTTTTGACTGACTGGCTGGGTCCCGAGGTTGAACCATAGGTACTACGCCTGATACAGTATATTTTTACACGCACATTTTTCCTCCATGTCGAGACGTGGCACACCCTACCGCACGGTTTCCGGGTCCTCCCGGGTGGTGCACGCATATATTCTTCCTAATGTGGGACGCCCTACCCCGCATTTTCTAGGTCCTCCTCGGTCGTAGCACCGAAGCAAGTAAATGAGTCATCAAATCACGAAAGACCACCTTTCCCGCCGAGTACATCAGTGGCCCTGTTTGGATACTCTAACTCAGTTAGAGGTTAGAGTTAGATTCTAACCCTGAACTAACCCTGAACTAACTCTAACCAAAGAGGTGTTTGGATGGCAGGGTTAGATGGAGCACGGGTACGGCGAGGCGCCTTCACGGGTGGTGCAAGAGGGGGGAGGGAGAGGACGAGAAGCTTTGAGGAAGTGGGGAAGGATATGCTGCAGGAAGAGCGAGAGAAAATGTGCTTTTAATGGCCCCGAGAAGAACTAACCCGAATAAGCACCTCTTTGGTGGGTTAGATTTTTTGGATGAGTTAGATGCATCCAACCCAAACTAACCCTCCTGTTTGGATATTTGGATTAGTTGAGTCCAAACTAAGCCAAACTAACTTTAACCCATGGATCCAAATAGGGCCAGTGAAGCACGGTGGCTAGCTAGTTGGGCTAGTTTGACCGATTAGCTAGGCCGCCGCCACATTTGTTTTTTCACCCCTTTTTTTATCTACTTGCCGTCAGGTAAATTTAAATATCCACCACGGCGTTGCTCTGGTGTTTGGGTGCAGCGGGATTTTTAATTTTTTGATTGACGGGAGCAGGCGCGGCAGGATTTTTAATTTTTTGATTGACGGGAGCAGGCGCGACAGCAATTAGTACCGATGACTCCGCCTGTAAAAACCCACTGCTCCCTGATGTGAGAAGTCGTCGACTGGTGTTTTACCGTGGTGAAAACCAAAAGATTCCCCGCTCCTCGGCTGGCTCTCTCCGCCTTCCCGTAGATTGCATTGCCTTTCAGCCGTTTCGCCCCCTTTGCTTCCTCTCCCCATTGCTTCTACCTGGTGCCATGGCGGCCCAGCAGATCACGGAGTCCGAGGTGAGGCGCCTGACATAGGAGCTCCATGCTAAGGATGCAGAGCTCGGGGCCAAGGACGTGGAGCTCCGTGAGCTCAAGGAGGAGAGGAGTGCCATGCTCCTCCGTTATGTGCGGGAGTTCACGGAGCTTCAAAAGCGGCAGGCGTCCACCACAAATATGCTCGAGGCATCGGCGGTGTTGCTGCAGAAACCGAGAGATACGATAGGTCGTCAGGGGAGCCGGCTGGAGCGCGAGCGGGCCAATCATGACGAGGTCCAGGATCGCCTCAGCCACTTGGTGAACCAAGTTGCCACGCACGTGTTGCGGCTGCGTGATGCCTACCGTCGTGCCAGCGCGATGATGCCAGCCGTCGGGCTAAACCCGTTCGACCACCCGGTCGACTTCAACGAGCTGCGGCTTCCTGGCCTGGTCTCCTTCTTCACCTATATCTCCGAGGAGCTGAGCCGTCTCCGCGTGATGGTGGGGGCTGAGCTGGACAAGGAGGGGTTGCGGGCTGCCGTCGCCGTTGCCGGGCGAATCCTTTCAGGGCTCCATCACCGGAATCCATTCGTGCCATTGGACGCCGTCTTTGACGAGCTTGCTCCCGTTGACCGGGAGCGGGCTCTGCGGGCGGTTGCACCCTGCATCACCAACGTCATGCACCTCGAGAAGCAGAGGGACTTCGATGGTGTTTAGGCGCCCACTGCATGGGCATGTCCATGTCTTCACGCAACATGACCGTTGGATCAAACTCAGACGGTGCAGATCAGTCACTGTAGCACAAAGCGTGTGGGTGTGTTTGGTTGCATTCTCATCTCAATATAGTTGTTTCCTCTTCGTGTATTTTTGTCAACCTACTAGTGTGGACTCATGCACCCTTCATGGTTCATGCACTCTGTCAAACACCCAAAAGTGGGTCGAGAAGGGAAGTTTTGCTCCCATCCCATGCACCCTTCATACACCATGTCTAACACTATAGGATGTGCTTCATATGGTTCATGTTTCATGGAGTACTATAGCACCGTACTCTCCGTGCGCTGTGGACCTAGTTCTGTTAACATTGATCTCACCGTTCATTCTCGACCGGACAGTCGAAAAAGCAGTACTATGTTACATATAGGAGTAGTTGACATGCGCACAACATCATTTGTTATCGTCATATCTTACTACACTAGCAACAAGATTGTGTAGTACTGACGTATGAACCATTGCACACGCCTAGTAGTAGGAGCACTGTGTATGTTCAAGTGGCTGCCGTGTTTCGCACTCCTCCGTCATAAGAGTGGAAATGCTTGCTATAATCATTTTTTTTCTTCAGAATGAAAAACAGTGGACACGCTCTACCATGCAGATCCTCCTCCAGCCATGCACTAAATTACTCACTTTCGCCGACGTGTGGGACAGCCAGCACCTAGGTCCACCAGCCATGCACTAAATTACTCCGTAGTAGAGTGACGGTAGACTACCCCGATCGAACCGCCGCAGTAATGCCCAATGAGCCGTCAAATCACAAAACCCCCTCCTTTCCAGCAGTAAGTTGGACGGACGAAGCAATCATCATTTCACTCTTCTCTCTCAGCTTCCTCTCTTGAAGAAAACCCCCGCTCGCTTCGCTTCTCCCTCATCTCGTTCCTCCTTTCACTCTTCTCTCTCAGCTTCCTCTCTTGGATGGACGTCGGAGCACCGGCCTACGTGATGTTTATGGCTCTGGCCAAAACCGTCGAGGCTCATGGTACGAAGAAGCGCAAGCACCCTGCCGAGACTACCACAGACAAGCTCAAAGCCATCGCCCTGTCCAAGCCCCCTCTCTCCGGGATCCCTCATTAAGCAAGTCCAGGTAATGTCTCTTGTTGACGATCTTTTTCTTGATCTTGATCGTGTTTTTTCATCTAACACACAGTACTAGTACTGGTAGTACAGTACAACTTTCTAGTGATCTTGCATGTGATTTTAGTGTGCCAAATGACGGTTCTAAATTCCTCTTTTGACCAGAACATGCGAGAGGTTGACACTGATTTCTTATAGATTACTTTCAACTACTCCCTTTGTCCCAAATTTCTTGTCTTAGATTTGTCTAGATACGGATGTACCGTTACATCCATATCTAGACAAATCTAAGACAAGAATTTTGGGACGGAGGGAGTAACTTATGAACATCAATGCTACCTTTTAAGAGGGTATATTTGCCTTAGTAACTTATGTTATGGATATTCCATGTAATCCCTCTGCTCTCATGCCTTTGAAAACATGTTCTAGTGTCTTTGTTCACTCATTTCTGTGCATATATGTAGTCATGTATGGAGTATAATATCGAAAATCATCTTATATTTCTGAACGGAGGTAGTAATAAAATATGGTTTCTGTTTGAATTAGAACCAGGTCCGCGGTGGAGATGAAGTTCTCAAAGTCATGCCGTGTGAACTGGAAGACCTGATGATGAGTTCTACTGCTGAACTATCCAGCTGTTGTGTCCTTGTCACCACGTGTCCTGAACTAGTGTTTTCCTGTAGCATTGTTGTCAGGCGTGTTCTCGAGGCTGTACTTGACCACAACAATTTCTTGGTTGTGCCTTCGATTACGAAGGGTGTGGTTCTTGTCAAGCTTCCCAACAAATCTGATGTGGCATGTCTTCATCATCATGTTTATGAGTGGAAAGACCACTCTGTTAGGTTCTCCAAGGTTGACAAGATGGTGATGGTGCATGTAGACATCTCACACGAAGTCCATGGCCTAGTCAGTTATGCGGGGTTCATCCCGTAGGTCGGTGGCAAGAAATAGTCTGCAGAGATTAGTTAGTGCAACTTTGCTTGTCTGTAGTAAGTACTATTGTTCAATACTTGATTTGTGTTTGTGAACCCTGTATTGTTTATTAGTACTGCCACTTTTGGTGTGTGGTCAGTCCTGAGAACGGTCTATGTTAATGTCTGTCCACTCAATTCAGTCTGTACATTTTGAAGTATCCAGATCATATTTTTTGTGAGGACGGTTTATCAATTATGGTTACACTCCAATATATGTATGCATTGCAGGGTTTATCGCACCCACCAGGATTTCCAGTCCCATGGATGTTCGGTCCATATGATTTGTCACGACCTTTGGACTGTCCTGCTTGTGGGAGTAGGCAGGGCCCCTGCATGCCATGCGTAGTTGGACGATCAATCTTCTGTTTAGTACTTCAACATAGTGATTTCCTGGTAAGGATTCACTCGTGTCACATCAAGTAAATCTTATTGATTTACTGTCTAAATCTTATTGATTTAATGTCATGTTTTCTTTCTTTTCCTGCAATTTTACAATGCAGGTTTTTCCATGTGACATTCATCACAGAATAAACCGTTTGGTTTGCTCTACGATGGCTATTTTTGCAGGTTTCACTTCTTATGTCGTGTCAGTAACGAAGGCACTGTCCATCACTTATATTACTGGAAAAAATTGGATTAGTCTGTTGTCTGAGTACAAGCTGAATCCCCATGATGAACTGCAATTTGGTTTAACAAAAACGCCACAATTAGTCCTTCTCACGTTTAAAGAAATGAAGAAAAAAACTGGATCACGGTCACGGATCGTAGTCAAGTTAGAAAGCTGATCATAGCAGACCAGACACGATCGCCGTTGTCTCGCACAGATCGAGCACCGGTGTTGCTCTATCACTGACAGCAGCAGCAGCTCAGTCTGATCCAGCTGAGGATTGGGCACCGATCGCGTCAGCGGATCAGTCTGATCTACCGGAGGATCGGGCATCGACACCGGCACCAGCTCTACAAGGAGCACCATCTCTGGCAGCAGCAGCGGCGGCTTCGACACCTGCACCAACACTTGCACTTGCATTTGGTCCGGCCCGTGCAGTTGCACCGGCAACAGACTGGGCTGCAGTTCGCATTTCATATACCAAAGTCCTTGCAAAAACCGACATGTCCACCTTCTTGGTAAGAATTGGCCGCCCAAGTGCTTCGTTCTTTTTTCTTTCCATGTTGTTTCACATGATTCATTGTGTTGATCTAACTGTTTGGGTATGTCTTCTTGTTCGCAAACAGAGAATTCCTAGAGCAACGAGGGAGTCGTTCAACAATCCGGGCGACCGCGGCCAAGTTTCTCTTACCATGCGCAGCCTTGGTGTGAATGAACCTGCTCAATATACCGTAAGTACAAAGGATGGTCGCATGATGATTGATGCTAAAGGATGGTCAACGTTCAAATCTAAATCATATCTTGTCGTAGGGGATGATGTCAAAATCGAACTTTCTCGGCAAGGAGAGCTGGTCCAAATCAACTTTGAAATTCTTCAGTAGTAGCACGCAACTGCCGAACTGATCTATCCTCCGAGAGATTTTGATGTAATAATCTGGCATGGTGAAACAAGTGTCCTGTGTGTATAAGTAGTACGACAGTATTATTTATCACATGGTATATCATTGATAGAATTGCAACTCTGATTACTGGTTAGCAACTGTCGTTCGATTTCATTCCAACAGCTGCCGTGCTTTATTCAATTTTGTGTATTCGCCTTGCGAGAGCATCTAAAACCAGCGCAGTACCGATCGCTTGCAATATGAAAAGCGCTGAGGTAGAACACATGGGCCCCCAAACATGCAAGGTCGGCCTGCGGCCCAAAGTCTAGAACCGTGAGCCTATCTGAGTATTATATTCTTAGCTGAACCCCCATAAAAAAAGCTGAACCCCCATAATGCCCGTGCGTTGCAGAGGGAGTATATTTCTCGGCAAGGTGAGCCTGTGATATAAAAGATTTGTATATTTCTTTACAGAGGGAGTATCTCTCTGTCAAAATATATATTTATGTGTAACTAGTTACTCCTGTCTTTCTACTTCCTTTCGCTGATATGTGGGGCAACCGGCAACGGGGTCCACGTGCCATATTCACAAATTATAGTGCACAACTTCACGGTAGACACACCCCGGTCGTAGCACCGCACTAATGCCCAATGAGCCGTCAAATCACAACCCCCCCTTTCCTGCTTTAGCAGTAACCTGGACGGACGAAGCGGCAATATTTCACTGGGCCTGAATCCCCTTCTCCCTCGTCTGCTTGTTCAGAGAAAACCCCCGCTCGGCGATTGCATAGGGTTTTCTCATGGAGAACCAAGTATGAATTCTTCATCCATCCCCGATAAATCCAAGTCCCTTGGTCGCAGGTAATCCTAGGATGGCAGCCGCCGCCGTTGATGCATTTTTCTTTGTACTGAATCTAGTGTGTTTCAGTTGCAGTGCCCAAAGTGCGAGTACCCTACAGATTTCTGCGCCTTCGGCGAGACACCACACTTGTTCCTTCTCATCCTACCACAGCATTTTGAAACATGCACAGTATGTTCCTAGAATCCTCTTCTCTATCCGGGAGGGTGGGGTTTTTTTGAACATGCTGTGTTCTCATATTATTTTTCCTGCAGTGTATTATTTGCTCTGCCAGAACACATGTACTCAAGATGCTCGGCCTTGCCATAACTGAATACACTAGTTTAATGGTCACAGTGAAGACAATCCATGGAAATTACTTCCGAGTTGGGTTCATGAACCAAGAAGATCGCTGCTTTTTTTATGGCCGAACTTGGATAAACTTTCTCAAGTGTTACGGACTGAAAGTTGGCGCACGAATGTTGATGGAAATAGCAGAACCTGGTCTCATCTTCACTGCGATCTTCCACCCCGACGTCGTTCCAATTGTTCATCCATGTTAGTTTTGTATCTGGTTCTTGCTTGTTGCCTCGATTACTTCTTAATCCACCTATTCTGTCTAACTAATCACAATTTAACTTTAGAAGTAGCAACGAATCTCTCACGAAGATGCTACTTCTAACTAATATTTTCTTATAATTGGTGGCACGTGTAGGTTTTTTCAGAGTTAAGCAGGCTGCTCGTTTATTATTCTGTAGTAGCTCGGCTGTTATTGATGGCACTGAAGTTGACTGGGACGACATCCACATGTTCCTACACTTTATTGACCGTCTTGAGGTCCTTGTGGGGCATTTCAATGGTGGAAGGCCACGTGGGATATGTGTGCCACTGCTGCACTCGTTGAACAGGTCCAACAGTGTCGAAAAACTTATGGTACGAGCTATTTTCTGTTATATATGTTGTTCATAAACTATTGCTTATACACAGTTTTACAGTTGTGATCTTCTTGAAACAGGAACTGCCGAGTTCTATTGTTCCTATACAGATGCCTGACCATGGTCGGGTCAGACTTGCGCTTGGTCACAACATGATGTTTATGTCGACCTACTCAATTCCCCTTGGAGGTGAAAAGATACTTATTCGTGGGTGGTCTCAAGTAATGAAGGCCCGTCCATCTTGGAGAATAGGACAGAAGATTATGTTCATGCTTTTCCATGACTCTAAAGCGAATATCATGTTTATTGACCATGTTGCGAGATGAAGCCGCTTTCAGAAGGTTGTGGATGCGCGGGGTGGCGCCTGGGCCTTGTCCTCGGGCTTGGCGGCCTCACCCTTGGTTAACTGTAGGCAAAGTAGCACTGTTTGAGGCGTGCTTTGTACGGTTGAACCTGTATAAGTACTCATACTGCTTTCAGCTTTGGTTGTTAAGTGCCCCTGCTGGTTTCAGTTAAGGTTGTTAAGTACTCCTGCTGCTTTTACAGTCTGTCGTGTTTCTTCAGTCATGTCTTCCTCCAGCCGCCAAAACCAAACCAGTGCCGGCGGGGCCGCCTGCTTCCGCCTTCCACGGCTGGCTGCGCCTCAGCGCACGCATCGCCGCCCCACCGTCTCCTAAATCGTTAACGCCGACGTCCTCCGCGCGCTTTGGTGCGCTCGCCGCGGCGCCGCCCTCTCGCGTTGTCAACATGGTCAACAAACAACAGGAATCACCAGAAGTACATGGAGATGATGACAGTAGGGGCCCACCACGTCAGCGCATGGAAAAATAAAATGCTTCCTCCTAGTGTTTTCCTGACATCTGGGACCCACGACATTGTGAGCGTATATAGTCAATAGACAAGAGAACAGCACAAGATCGGCTGACACCTAGGACGTAGCTACTCGAGTAGTATTTTTTTGTTTGGTATTGTTGAGACGGAGCAGGGTTCGAACTGGGCTGTGGCCCGTCTAGCCCATGCTTATATTTTATGTTCACCATGTGACCATCCCACCTATTTTTTCTTTGTGAAAATGAGTCCAGTTTATTTTTTCTGAAGAATACCCAATCCAGGCCTACTTATTTTTCTACGCCCTGAGGGCTGCAATTGTTTCAAGACGCCTGCAAATCTTGAAAGTAATATGAAATGGGTTGTAAATATAAAAACAGATGACAAATTGGCAATTACTTATAATTTCTGATTTTTATTCACATTTTCAGATTCCTATTTCACTAGGCATTAACCTAATTTAAATATATCTTCAAAGTACTTTAAATCTGGCTCGACATTTCGGTATTAAAAATAGTTTGGAACCCACAGAAATATGCAAAATTGGCCCTGGCCAACCAAAAAAAACGACTGCAATAAATTGCATAAGAAGTTGCCATGAGCTATATATAAATTATTAAAAAAAAGAGGGAGTGGTCTGACTTGTGGGCCTGTTTAGTTGACGCGTATGCAAGATTTTTTTACTTATTATATACTACGTCAACAAACGATTCTAGCAGACGTAACCGTTGGATGTCAATCCAACGGCCGTCGTGTTTCTTCAATCTCTGATCTTCTTGCTCCAGCCGCCAAAGCAACGCCGACGGGACCGCCTCCCGCCTCCCGTGGCCGGCTGTGCTGTCGCGCAGGCCTCAGCGCCCCCTACTACTCCCACCGCTGGCCAGGGCATCCCTCTAACCCACACCCCCTGTTATTCTGCGGCGACGGCAGCCTCACACCGCAGCCGAACCGGTGAACCCTCGTACTCCTCTCCGCGCGGGCTTCCACTGCCGCGTCTTCCCCGGCTCCGCGTCGTCCCCTTCCTAGGCCTCGTCGTTGTCCACCGCCGTGGTGCTCTCGGCGCAGCGTGGTCAATGTGGTCAACGACCGACTTCCATCGGAAGAGTACTGTACATGGAGAGGCTGACAGCTGGGTCCACGGCAGCCGCAAGGAAGTGCCTCCTTATTACGCGAAAAATAATTATTCCTCCACCTGACAGCAGGGACCCACCGGACGGGCCACCAGTATTTCGCGAAAAAAACGTTTCCCCCTGACTGCTGGGACCCACAGGACGGGCCACCGTATTTCGCGAAAAAAATGCCCCCCCCCCCCGCTATCAGCTCGGACCCACCGGAAGTGCCTCCTTATTACGCACAAAAAAATGAATACCCCCCTGCTAGCTGGGACCAACCTTGGTGGGAGGCTGACTTGTGGGCCTACTAAGTTGACTAGGACGGAGGCCTTTGTCAACTTTAGTCAATATATGAACGATTCTAGCTCCAGTGACCGTACGATGTCCATCCAACGGCCATAGTGCTTCTTCAACCTCTGGTCTTCTTGCTCCAGCCGCCCAAAGCAGCGCCGGTCGTGCCGCCTGCTCCTGCCGCCCGTGGCCGGCTGTGATGCCGCGGAGGCCTCACCGCCCCCTACTACTCCCACCGCTGGCCAGGCCATCCCTCTACGCACCCACAACCCCTGTTATTCTGCAGCGACGGCAGCCTCACACCGCAGCCGAATGAGTGAACCCTCATACTCCTCTACGTGTGGGCATCCACTGCTGCGTCTTCCCCGGCTCCGCGTCGTCCCCTTCCTAGGCCTCGCCGTCATCCACCGCCCTGGTGCTCTCGGCGCGGCATGGTCAACGTGGTCAAGGAATGGTTTCCATCGGACGTGGACTATACGTAGAGAGGCTGACAGCTGGGTCCACGGCCGCAGCAAGGAAGTGCCTCCTTATTACGCGCAAAATAATTATTCCTCCACCTGACAGCAGGGACCCACCGGACGGGCCACCGTATTTCACGAAAAAACGTTCCCCTGTCTGCTGGGACCCACCAGCTACATCTTCGCACGCAAGGAAGTGCGTCCGAAAAAAAAACGATTCGCCCCCCTGACTGCTGGGACCCACCAGC